>NC_056733.1:1507509544-1507814544 GCF_019279795.1 Protopterus annectens
AATACCATTTGCTGTTGTGCATTCGGCATGTATTTTTTGTACATACAAACCTGTGCAAACTTACTTTCGGATATCCGTTGTCACACACTTCAGCTTCAACATTTTGATGGTACGCCTATATATATATATAAATATATATATATATATATATATATATATATATATATATATATATATATATACACACACACACACACATATATATATATATATATATATATATATATATATATATATATACATATACATATATATGGGTTCCATACAATAGATCGAATTTTCACTAATTCGAAATAGTGCATGGAATGCTCACTTAAGCGAAAGTGCACTAACGCGAAGTTCATACAACGAACGGGTGTTGTACTGAACTTCCGTGCAGTACTCACGGACCTTAGCGTTAGGGCATGGGTCATAGTAAGGGGAAAGCCCATAGGGCTATCCCCTTGCCATGACCCATGCCCTAACCCTATGGTCCGTGATGACTGCAGCGCAGTGAAGGACATAGCAATGTCCTCCACTATGGTGCGATAGTCACGAACCTTAGGGTTAGGGCATGGGTTAGGGTAAGGGGATAGCTTTACTAACTATTCCCTTACCCTAACCCTAAGGTCCATGACTTTCGCACCATAGTGGAGGACATAGCTTGTTTTTTATGTCCTCCACTGTGCTGCGGTGTTTTCAGTGAAGTGCACTTATGCAAAAGTTCACTTTCTTTAAAGTGAACTTTCGCAGAAGTGAGGCTTCCTATTACAAGTTTGAATTAGTGAACTTTCATTCTTGTAATATATATATAAAGTCTCAAGCAAAATTTAAATCCTTAGATCTAGCAGTCTAGTGCATTTCATTTTCTGGATATGCGAAAGGTCAATCAGACCAGGATTCAAGGATGCCCTGTATCCCTAGCATAAATCATTCCTCAGTAGACTGTAAGAAACAGAGTATAAGGGAAGTCAATGAGGTGATCTGCATAAATCATTGTGTTAACACCCTGTATTATTTTTGTGATGAGTCACATGTTGGTTGAAAGCCAGGTTATTATGTACATTAGTCCCAAAATCCCTTACTACAGAGTCTTCTTCTATGGGTGCTTTATCAATGAGGTAGCTTCCCTGGGAGGCCAACTTTACAAAAGGTAATATCATTTCTTGGTATTGAGTTTTAAACCATGCCTTTAGCACCAGTCATTTGTCTGTGTTAGACCTTCTTGCAAGATGTTAGCTCCTAGCTTGCAATCATCAGCTCTCTTCTCCTACTCCATAGCAAAATTATGGAATATCCTTCCTCACACTATAACGTCTGTGTTATCATGCACTAACTTCAAAGCTGCTGTAAAATCTCATCTAAAAGAGCACTGGGCATGCCCCTGTAACAAACTTCTCTAACATCTAAATAAAGACATAGGGAATTTGCAGACTTTGGATCCATCCCAGTTTGGCTTTGTCAAAGGCAGATCATGCCTTCTAAACTTGGTTGACTTTTTCGAAACAGTCACCAAAGCCATTGATGAGGGAAAGGCAGTCCATACAGCCTACCTCGATCTGGTGAAGGCCTTTGATACAATACCCCACTCGGGTATCATTGAAAAACTCATCAGCTTAAATGTTAACCCATACATCACAAGATGGGTTGCAAACTGGCTGAGTGACAGAACCCACAGGGTCAGAGTTGCTGGCGCCATGTCAGACTCAAAGCCTGTCACAAGTGGTGTACCACAGGGCTCAGTCCTGGGCCCACTCTTGTTTGGCATCTACTTTTCCAGTACAAGCAAACACAGGAGGGTTATGGCTGACAAAGTTTGCAGATGACTGCAAACTGGGCCATAGTAGAAAACACATCTGACACAGATATCCTTCAGAAGGGTCTCACAGAAACGGATAACTGGTGCCAGAGCCATGGCCTAAAGTTAAATGCCAAAAATGCATAGTCATACCCTTCGGGAAAAACAAGGTTACCCCTAGCTACCAAATAGGTGGCAATCCACTGAGTACAGAAGAAGTTATCAGGGACCTGGGGACCCAGGTTGATAGTAGTCTGTCATTCGACACCCATGTAGCTAAAGTAGTTAGGAAGACCTTCTACATTGCCCACCTTATCATGAAGGGATTCTCATCTAGATCAAGGAGGTCATAGTCTCCCTATACTCATCACTCATCAGACCAATGATTGAGTACAATGCCCCATTCGGAATGTATCTGACCCGACACTTGCAGCAGCTGGAGAGGCCACAAAGTTCCTCACCAAAAGGATAAAGGGTCTCAAACATCTGTCCTATGCTGCCCGACTGAAAGAACTCCAGCTCTATTCAGTCGCTACCACTTGCTCAGAGGTGACCTTTGCCTAACATACAAGGCCATGTCAAACCCAGATTTGATGAATATGCTTCACCTCAAAAATCTAGATCCGTCAGAGCCACAAGGGCGGAGACTTAAACCTCGACACGGCTATTAATAGGGCGTGCTGGAGGGATAGATTCATCACCCAAAGACTCCCTATGCTGTGGAATAAAATCCCGGTATATGTGAGGCAGAGCACCTCGCTGGCCTTGTTCAAGAGAAATCTTGACCAATGGATGGGAGATCGCAGATATACCCCAGGGATTACCTCAGTGTCACTGCTCAACAGAGGCACAGCAAAATAATGGGTATAGTTCCCCATACTAAAGGGGTGGCGTAAGCCACAAAACTATGGGCTAGGCTTGTAAATGCCCTCGGGCAGATAGCCTAGTATGAACCTATGAACCTATGAACCTATCTCTACCCCAACCTCTCTAATCCCTTTCTTCCACCCCTCTAATTACCTCGGATTGCAGCCAAATACATTGCTTGTAAACCTATATCTCAGCTGTAATCTTAGCCACTGTTATTCAAGGGTAGTAGCTGTTAGCTCAGCTATCAAAATACTTGCTAGTCTTTATGGCACCAATGATATAAGTGTTGTACCACTCATCTAAATACATGAACTATAACTGTTTACTACTATTGTTAAACAAAACCTACTTATACTTCTTGTAACTTGTAATTAATTGTTGGTTTTTTTTTGGAGCTTTTCTCCCCGGGCCTCCGCTAAAAAAGGACCTGTGTCCAGTCAGATTTTCCCGGTCAACAAATGTAAATATATAAATAATAATAAAAATAAATAATAATCTGCAAACTCGGTAAGCCAAAGAACCTTGACATTGGCCATGACATTTGAAAAACAGATGCCAAAGAGGAGAGAACCCCATCAAAAGGTGTTTGAGGAGATGTTCTCTTCAATCCTAACTTCCTGTGTCCTGTTTGTGAGCAAGCAAGTTATATAGGTGTTCATGGCTAATTCCATGACTTTGTTTACAATGCCCAAGTGCTGTATTGTATCAAATGCCATATCTAGGTCAAGGTGAACAGCATGCACCATTCCACCCACAATCATTGCATTGCTGACCTTCTCAAAGAAGTCCACCAAGTTTAGTAGGCATGACCTGCCTTTGACAAAACCAAACTGAGTTGAGTCCAGTGTCTGAAGGATTCCTATGTCATTGGTAATCATTTCAATGGCTTGGCATATGAGACTATTCAGACTATCTGGTTTATAGATCCTGAGATTTGTTGGTGGCCCTCCCTTGTGCAGACAGATGACTATTGCAGTCCTTCATTAATGGGGCATGAAGCCTGTGTGGAGGCTATGGTTGAATGGTAGGTCATATTTTAGGATATTTTGTAGCCATCTTGGAATATACCTGTCCCATGACATCTTGAATGCATTTGTAGATTCTCTATCTCCCATTCCAAGGGTCTCTAACTCTCTCTGTAAAGAAGTATCTTTGGCGATCTAGGGTCTGATGGGAATAAGCTTTTGTTTAAGCTACATATGTTACTATATTTTTGGCATACCCTGATTTATGGTGTTATCAAGAAGCATTTCTTCTTGTGTGGCAGGTGGGATTTAAATACTTTATACCTGAATGGCATTCTCCTTATGGAAATTGTCGGCTCCTCAGATATAGCATAATACGAGAGATATGGTGGAAAATGAAGGACAGAAAGCCAACAGGAGCAAATGCCTTGTTATTGTCTAACTGGGGTAATGCTCAACATGTTATTAATAGCATTCCATTGTCTCGGTTTATGAGGTTAAAAAGGATATGATCTCATCTGGATCGACATCAAGATAATAGGATTAAAATGAAGTATAGATTATGACTGTAAAAGGAATATTGAAAAGCTGTTGATTATTAGAATGAAAAAGGTAGGTCAGATGGATTAGGATGTGTTAGAACAATGTAAGAATAAATCAACAAAATAAAAGGAGAGTTTGACAGCATGACAAGACTTGTAATATAATTTTTAAGTAACAATTGCAAAAGATAACTAAAATATTGAGAGGAAATATAAAATGCATGGATAGTCATTGTGTGATCACTTCTCAAGCATTGGTGTGCAATGCAAGCACTCAGCCATACCAATCCTCATCAGACCATATCACAGTAATATTGACTCCTCATCAGACCATATCACAGTAATATTGATTCCTCATCAGACCATATCACAGTAATATTGCCATGCTGTTTACTACTGACTGATGCCATTGTGGACTTTTTTCCCTGAATACTCCTCATGGTCTCTTTACTGATATCAGTAAATAGCAAAGATACTAAAATTACTACTCCTTTCTTAAAATTAATCACTCTTTGTTATTGGATAACGCAGACTCATTAAGCAGATATTCCTTTTCTACATTACCTTAAAATAATTGTGCAAGGAGATAAAGTCAGTCTATACATCAAAACAGCAGGCTGAATTTATACTCAATGAAAAGAATATGATGTTTTATGCTGCTCTAAGATGAAAAAGTCATGTTTTAAAATATAACTATGTTAAATTATGCAAGTAATATTTTTTGAAAACACTGATGGCACATGATATACAGTACTGCCCAGTAGATGTAAATCTTAAATGCAAAAATGAAGTGCTAAACAGAGTTGTATCAATTTTAGCAGCAACAGAAACCCCTTAGTGCTTTTATGGAGTTCTGTATTTAATTTAAATGCGTTTTGGAAAGGTAGGCAATGTAATCTCAGGTCCCAGTAGTAGTATGTATGAATGAACAATCAATAACAAACAGCATTCCCTGGACAGCAAAATCTGCAATCATGAAAATCATTTTATTGCTTGTCAATTTGAAATTCTTTCCTCTGGAGAAATCTTGCTACACTGACAGGATCATTTGATAGCTTGATTTATTTTGCCAAATGCCAGAGGGAGGGATTCACAGCAGATGGGGGAAAACATCTATTGCATTACTCTTTTTCCTTGGTACCCAGCTTGCTTGCCAAAGATAAGGCAAACAAAAGGATGAGGAGGTAGGTGTCATCTAATGCATGAACAAATAATACAGGACCCTCTTTTAGTCTGACTAGTTCAGCATGAAGTAATAAAACATCATCTGGAACCAAAACACATATGTCATTTAGTACAAAGTTCTTTATAAAAAAAAAAATTATGCAACATTAAGAAATAGAACAGAATTACAAATATAGTAAATCAAATGTTCCAAAAAAACGTCCACAGAATCAGTACCTGTAGAAAGTTCTACATTTCTGTAGAACTTTCTAGGGAATGTCTAGCAAAGAGAAAGAAAGTCATCAGTTTAATATGAGTACTTGCATTTAAGCAAGTGTGCATACTAGTCTGTTCATTTTGCCGGATACATTTCTTAAACTTTTAACAAGTATTAATTAAAGTATCCTGCATGAAGTGAATTTGTGCGCATATTAGCTTTCAGCATCATATTCATAAATATATGAATATATATTTTAATAGTGCTGGTGTTCAAAGACACATTGATAAAATGAATGGTAGTTCGATTCATTTTCTAGAAACACAGTTGTGCTTCATATCTTGAAAAGACATTATTCCTTTTGAGTTTTTTCAGCAATAAGCAACGTGTAAAACATATTAAGAAAATGTACCTCAGTACATATAATTTGATTTGTTTTTAACAAGCTGGATAGGTAGACCAGAGCAGCAGTGCCATTACTAAAAAGATGCTTCCTCAATTTCTCTGGGCAAACATTAAAAATGATGACTATGAGCTAACATTCAACTGTCAAAAATGAACTATTGTCTATGTGTTTTTACATTTCTACTTGCTTTAAATGCTGTGGAAAATAAATTACAAAAAGTAGTATGGTGTACAAACAGAAATGTTAATGTTTTTTAATCAGCAGTCCAGAATTAAGAACTGTTATGTGGCTTCACTTCTGATTGCTTTGTGGGTGGCAATATCGGTGTCACCTTCAAGATTAAATGTTAGAGGGTTAGTTGAACCTCAGCTTCAGCCCTTGTCAAAGCCTATGATTTGTTAGCATTCTGACTCTGTAAATGACCTCTGCTAATGCATATGTTCTGATTACATATAAATAAGAGATTAAGGATGAACTCTGAACGGATGAATGGCTGATACTACATTTACAGGAAATAACACAGAAAGGAGATAAAGAGGAAATATAAAGTCAAGTACAGTTTATAAATCAAAATTTCCAGAGGATTAGAGTAGAAATAAGCAGACTAAGGCAGAAGAGAGTACTGGGATGCAGTGTTCTAAAAAGAGAGAGCAACAGTAACCGTTTCCCCATGTATACAAACAATAAAAGTAGTGGGTCAGTTAGGATGTTTACTCATTAGCAATCATATCACATGGTATACTTAACGTCTTGCTGCTGTCAGCTAAGATGAAGAAATATAATACTTTTCAGAATACTTATGGCTAAAAAATATAATTTAATAGATACGTTGTTTCCAGCTCCACTATATTATCGACAGATAAATCTATCCAATTCCCTGAATAGGCAGTTGGTGTCTGTATTCATGTTCCAAACATAACTCTAATGGCAAAATTACTTATCACTTGAACCAAGAAATAAATTATGAATGCATGCATATTACAGAAATAGAAGACAGTGGAGTTTGTTGAATAATCATAATGTGCAAGTTTTATTTTCTTTCTATAAATATCTTCATGTTTACCGTCTTTTCTCCTGTGTACATCTATTGCTATTAGACTATATATTGTGTAATTAGGATTACTGCCTAATTTTTGTGTTGCTAAAGTGTCCCTAAACCAATAAGTAAAGGAAACATTTTGCAAAATCGTGTTATACCTCATTTTAAACCAAACCAAATAGTTTACTGCATATCAAAAACCACTAGTGTTTTATAAAATAGATCTCAGTTTTCTTCAAAAGAGGAAAAGGTATACCACATTTATTATAGTTCTTGATAAGTTATAATGTGAAGCGCTGTACATGTAAATATATGTACTGCCCAAACAATACATAAACATAAAGTTCACAACTGCACAGAGTTTAACAACCCTCTTACACATCTTGTTTATGGTAAGAATGTCTTCTTTCCTGTCATTCTATACCCTGTAGACTAACTTTAATACTGACATGACACAATGTTTCTGAAAAAATATGATTTTACTGCTTTTGCAAAGACTGCTACATTTCTTCCTTGATGTTCTGTTCTGCACTGGTACTCTTTTTAGAATATGAAATAAGCCACAAAGTTATGATAAAATTTAAATGAGAAGTATGTGAAATTTATTTCAGATATTGGTGTTGTATATGGCAAGCTCACTAGACAACAATGTGCCCTTACAAGTGTGACTAAGAAGAACCACCCAATTGTAAATCTTGCTCAGGTTACACAGTATGCATGTGACTGGGAGCAGAAACCAATGAACAGAAATGCATCTCTTTAGCAACTCAGTCTTAACTACATCTGCTAATCTAAGAAATACCCTTTTAATCATGAACATTTTGCATGCACATGACATTTATTATGGACTTGGGGACAAAAGGGGATTAATGGATAGTTTCACGTGTGCCATGCTAAGATAATAGAAAACTCCTTTGCACTGGTCATAAAAACAGACATACACCTTGTGATGAAGTCTAGTATCAATCTGTGTGACACAGGCTGGACTTCCTTCATACTTCATCTGTGTGAAAGCAGCTAAATGCAAATGGTCAGTTGGATTGTTTACTTATTTACTTACTTTTTTACTTTCTTATTTATTTACTTACTTAATTATGCTTTCTTGCTTTTGTTTATAAGGCTAACATGAAGGCCTAGAGAATAAAGTTCCATATAATAAAAATATATGGCACAGGAAGTGTTAAACAAAAGAAGTTGAGAAATGCAACAGGCAGTCTTTATACAATTCCACAAAAACATTTTCTTTTTGCTGACTGCCTGTCAAAATGTAGCTTTGGAAGGTAGGCAAATAAATAAATAAATAAATGAAGGCATACATACATACATACATACATACATACATACACACATACATACATAAAAGACTGTTATTTGCTCATACTGAATGAGTTACTTAAGTTTACTTTCTGATGATATTTGACAATGTGGTTACTAAAACCAACCACTGCCATCACCAATCTCAGCAGACATACACACACAGAAAATATGGCTAAGAATAAATTACTGAAGGGAAAAAAAAACACTTATTTGGTTGTGCATGCATTAAATTAGTTTCAGGTTTTGCTGTCCATCTTCAGCTTCATCCGGCTACTCCAGTCATCAAGCTTTTAACCTAAGACTATATAAATGCATAATGTTACATTGGTCCAATCCTTCACTTTTAAGATTCCTATTCCTTTACGTCACTATGTCACCTTCTGTTGTTCATTTCTTCTGTCGATGTGGTCAACAGCATCAAAATAGGAAAGAGTCATCTTTAAAAAGAAACTGCTGTAACTACTTTGTCTCTCAGTATTTTGTTAACTCCTGTCTCAAATCTGTATATCAAAACATCACAAAAGATGAATAAGAAGATGCTATTGTCTGAAGAATCTCTCAGTGTCAGTTCCTGCAAACAAAGTGGTGCATTCTCTCATTTATTTATTTTCTCAATAACTATCTAAAGCTACCTCTAACCATACATTTAGTTGAATGTCATTCACCAGACAAGTGATCCTGTCACCTAAACAGCTTTGTTCAGTGTTGTGCTCAATGGCAAGGTAATGTCTATTGGAAATATATATTTTAATGGCAGGCCAGGGCTAATAATACTTCAGCTACCAACATTTTCTTTTCTGAAAATAAGCAACAGAATTTCATTCTAAAATGGACTCTTTATTGACAGTCTCTCCTTACAGACACAAGAGATAACATTTTAACTTCAATGCATCTTACTATCAACAGTTAATCATCTACCAAGTACTCAAATGTCTAATTTGAGTAGCAGCCTACCATAAAAAGTAAATGTTTGAGTGGATCACAATTAGAGTAGTACTAACTACTGGGGATTGGGGTTTGTGATAATGGTTAGGGACAGGGCTTAATTTTCATCTCGAAAAGGAAATTGGTTAGGCTCAAAAAGGCCTGCATCTGTAACTAGCCTAAAAACTTACCTGTGAATTGGAGTTAAAACTGTAGAAGGCCTCCTTTCTATCTTGATTTCCAGTGTTTAGAGTCCTTCCTCATCATGGATGAGCAGACCCCTGGCCCTGTAGGATATCAACCTGTCTCCAGGATTAACTGAGTAACTTTGTGCTATCACTACATCTTTTTTGTCCAAATCCCCGAAGGATCCAAAGAACATTGTTGTTGTTTTGCTTTTCAAGAACCGATTTGAATTCATATCCTCTGGAATTTTATTGCAAATACAGAACTACATATATTGAATCCATTTTGATTTAAATCACCAGTATAATAACATGAGGAATGCAATCACATGACAAATGAAAACCTCCCCAAACCTCTCTTAAAGAGACAGACAAATAAAAAAAATGACAAAATATCAGAACTTACTAAATTAAAATTCAACGCATACAAAACTTTTTTATAACATTAAAAAAGAATCACAGTAAAAAAAAATTCAAAGCAATAATTTTAGACAATACATTTCAAATTTAGTGTCTTTAATTGTAATGCGTGTTTAACAAAAGTATATTCTTTTAACACTGGGGTCTGGGAGGCATTTACTAACTGCCAATGCAAATCCCTAAAGGAAACAGACCCTGCCTGGATACTAGGCTCCATCTGTTCTAACTGCAGGACACTACATTACATGCCTCATTGAGACAAGGGACAGGAAACAGAAAATTCTAGGAAAAAAACTTGGCCATCACATTCTAAGCAGACTTCAGGCCATGTGAAGGTAATGTGTGGGAGAAGAGTTTAAAGGATGGGAGGGTACCTCACCTCAACTTACCTCCTAGATACAAAAAAAGACACAGCAAGAGAGAGAAAGAGAGGGAGAAACATAAGAGAGAATCTAAAGTTGCAACCGTTAGCAACTTGATCTTCTGATATTCTGATATATTCTTACAAAAGTGTACTACACTCCTCATATGGACTACATAGATTTTTCCCAGAGATTACAAAGTATGGGAAATGGTTGTGTTAGCTGATATGGGCTACACAAGGCAGTGTAATATAACTGTGAAAACCCAACCCTAGCTTGTTAGGCAATGTCTAGTCTGTAGTGTTTAAAAGAACTATGGACTAGGGACCATGTGGTTGCCTCCAGGCGTGCTTGGTACTACCTTCTAGTGAAATCAATAGTGGCTGCAATTTACGCTGTATTGTGGAATCATAATGTCCATTTTGCTGCTTTCCTAACAAGAATGATAAAATTAAATGCAATATGGCAGCCATTTAGAAATTTCATGTTTGGGTAATGGGTTTCCACTGTATTTATATCGTGAAGGACAACAAAACATTGCTCTGAAACTCTAATGACTATATCAGCTGACTACGCCAATTCAAACAGAGCAGTCGTTCAGAAACAAAAGCCTGGCTGCTGTATGGCTAATTACAGGACAACTCAGCCAATAATTTGGTCATAAAAGGACTGTTTCTTAGGTTGATCCTATCTTTGTGGAGCACCAAAAATGGCTCTTGGTATAGTAAGATTCAAAATGCTGATATTTCCCTTGGCTCATGTGATACCAGGCATTTTCCAAGAAAGAAAGCTCAGATATGTTGAAACAATTTCCCAAAGGAGGTTAATGCATTTTCTTTTAGTTTAGGTCTCACAGAAAAGTTTATTACATGCCTAGGTTGTCTCAGTTATAGGTATTGTGTAAGAAAAAAATGAGAGATTTACAGTTTTAGACAGCTGAAGGATGTACCTACTCTGGGGTACATGCCAGCCTTCTATTTAACTGCTTGAACAGATATCACAGAATTAAAGACAGCATGTCTGCAAAGGGACAGTGCTTCTTCTACTGACACCAGGTAACATTTCCAGACAGCAGGAGTTCCTGGTGTCTCATGTGATGTTCAGCATCGTCATCTTCTTTCAGCTGTTTTGTGCACAGCGGATCTATTTCCATTTCTTCCTGTCCTCTGCATCTTCCTCTGTCACACTAACCACCTGCATGTCCTCTCTCACCACATCCATAAACCTTATCTTAGGCCTTCCTCTTTTCCTGTTACCTGGTAACTTCATCTTTAGCATCTTTTTCCCAATATACTCAGCATCCCTCCTCAGCACATGTCCAAACCAACATAATCTTGCCTCTCTGGCTTTGTGTCCAAACCTTCCAACCTGGGCTGACCCTATAATATACTTATTCCTAATCCTGTGCACTCTCATCACACCCAGTGCAAATCTTAACATCTTTAACTCTGCCAAATCCAGCTCTAACTCCTGCCTTTCTGTCAATGCCACCAATGCCATCAATGTGATGGTCAGGATGCCCTGTCTAAAAC
Source organism: Protopterus annectens (assembly GCF_019279795.1). Classification (NCBI taxonomy): domain Eukaryota; kingdom Metazoa; phylum Chordata; order Ceratodontiformes; family Protopteridae; genus Protopterus; species Protopterus annectens. The sequence goes on from NC_056733.1 coordinate 1,507,521,265, forward strand.
AGTGCCTGAAGGGAACGAGGGTCACAACATCCTTGTGATCAGCTGTACAGACTTCATGTCATGGTATACAAGGAGATTCAGTGCCTGAAGGGAAGGAGAGTAACATCATCCTTATGATCAGCTGTACAGACTTCATGTCACGGTATACAAGGAGATTCAGTGCCTGAAGGGAAGGAGGGTAACAACATCCTTGTGATCAGCTGTACAGACTTCATGTCATGGTATACAAGGAGATTCAGTGCCTGAAGGGAAGGAGAGTAACAACATCCTTATGATCAGCTGTACAGACTTCATGTCACGGTATACAAGGAGATTCAGCTGCAAGAGCTTCGTGAAAGTTTCTTCCTGGACATCTCTATAAGCAGTGGAAATCGGTTTTGCCTGGGTGAAAAAGGGGTATCAGTAGCACATTTTCCCTTTCCCCCTAACCATTTTTCCACCCTGAAAATAATGGAGATCACAGAGAATAAATACATAAAAGCATGTCAACCTGAAGGTCAAGCTGTCATCCACTCATTGAAATCTGCTGCTGATTTGTTCAGGTACTCTACCACTGTGTCTAGCTTGGAAGGGATGTAGACTCCGTTTCAATAAATTTTGAGATATATTTGAGATTACACAGCTATTTTCCAAACTACAAATTCCAGCCATCAAAGAAGAAGGCAGGAATGTGTTTCCCCACATTGTTTTTGTTATCACTTGGAAAACACCTTTTCCTCTTAAGAGGTTTGAATGGTTTGAGAGCTTGGGTCAGCGTCAACATTTCCTTCATATCAGTATGTTTTCCCCCATGAGTATTCTCTTTTGCCCTGACACTTAACATCAAGTGGACTCCCTAAACCAAGTCTGAGACATCTGTTGTCTGAGTCTGCTTGGTAGGGCTCTATCTGAAATGTATGCTTTGCTTTGTTTGATTAGGTGGGATCCCAATCCCAATTCTTGTTTTATGAAAAGTAGAATGAGGGTCCATTTCATGCAGGGGCAGGCTGTGCTGATCCCATGTGTTTCTCAGCACTGGAGCCTCCTCACATGTATCCTTATCAGTGGTACTATAAGATAACAAGAATTATCTGGCATTAATTGAGGTCTTTAAGGTAATAACCTCAACATATTCTGCTAGGAACACAATCTTGTCCTGGAAGACAGAGACATTCTGGCTGCTAGAATCTATTTAGATATCAAGTAAAACCACACTTTTGTAGTCTTAGGCTTGAAATAAGGAGGCTGAACAACCTCCCAATGTTTGAATGCAGTTTAGAGTTCACTGTGAAGTGGACAGTCCTCTCTACCACCTTCTGAGAGTGCAGCGGGGTAAGTTGGTCATCTACTTAAGGGTAGATATAAATGACCTTGGTTATGCAATATACAAATGCTGGTGCCATGCACTTAGTAAATACAATGGAAACAATTGTCAAACCAAATGTGAAGGAAATTAACTGGTAAGTTCTCACCTTGAAATCTGTGAAAGCACTAGTAGTCCTTGTGTACTGGAATATGCAAGTAGGAATCCTTGAGGTACAGGGTGAAAACCAGAACTTGAGAACAGATGAGTAATAAGTGGGTCTGCAAGGCTAGATTTATGAATCATGTTACCATTAGGAAAGTATTGAACCAGGAGATGGCCAACATGGGTCTCCACAGTCCCTCTTTCCTGCATATTAGGAATGACTTTAAGAAAGGATATTTTGACCTAATTTTGCTACTGGATCAATTAAACCTTGCTTTATAAGACCCAGTAAGAGGGTTAGTAGACATTCTGTTTATTAGTACATTTTTGGCTTTACCTTAAAGTGATGTCTGTATCAATGAGTACACCTGTAGGACTCATTGTGACATGTAATGTATTGTCATTTCTGAGAAATGGGCTAACCTGCATCCTATTTTGTGGTGGGGATTGGGAAGGGCTAAGGTGGGAATTAGAACTGGGTTATGGACAGAAGAAGAAGCTTGTACAACTCATATCTGTTCCTGCTATGAGGTTTATAGATATGCATATGGCTAATAACTACCAGGGCCTCTATAAGCAATGCAATCCAACCCAATTATGGCTCTATGTATCATGGCTGTTTGTTAGGAAGGGTTATGTAAGTTAGTAATTTTTTAGAACAGAGGTCAGCAACCTATGGCATTTGTGCCAAGTGTGGCATACGGAGCAATTTTCAGTGGCACACTGTGTGTGAGAGACTGGTGTGAGAGTGATTGAGTGAATTCATTTATGAAAACTGAAGAGATTGTGCGGGTGAGCAATCAGAGTGAGTGAGTGAATGTGTGTATGAAAGCTGAAGAGACTGTGTGGGTGAGTAACTGGAGTAAGTGAGTGAATGCATGTATGGAAGCAGAAGCGACAGTGTGTGAGAGATCGGAGAGAGTGAGTGAGTGAATGCATAGATGAAGGCAGGAGAGACTGTGTGGGTGAGAGATCAGAGTGAGTGAATTCATGTATGATAGCGGAAGAAACTGTGTGGATGAGCAGTTGGAGTGAGTGACTGGGTGAATGAATGTATGAAAGGAGAAGCGACTGTGTGTGAGAGAGATCAGACAGAGAGACAGAATGATCGTATCTATACCTTTCAACTTCTTTACACTGTTGCAACAAGAAATCTGGACAAGCCAATGGGGACAAAGGCCTAAAAATAGGGACAATTTTTAAATACTGCTCTTACAAACTTAGAAAGTTGATAGACAGGACCATAGCAGGTTTTGCATTAGCATGACTCACTCACTCCAAGGCAAGTACAACTATGACTCAGTCATTGTCCATGCTGGTGTGAATGACCTGAGACGTACCTCACTGGATTACATGAAAAGAGACATAGAGGAGCTCTCTGAGCATGTAGCCCAGGCCGGTATGACCCTGACCTTGAGTAGCATCTTACCCTCACCAAGAATGATGCCACAATATGAAGACAAGATGATCAATTTCAACAATTGGCTTAAGTATTGGTGTCATTCAAAGGGGTTCCAATGCCTATCAGCCTGGGATGACATGCTCGACAAGCCACGATGCTTCACTAGGGACGGCTTGCACCTGTTATCCCTGGGCTTTTAGATATTGGCAAAGGCTCTTGCTACCCCCATAGTGCCTTTTTTAGGTAAGGCTCAAAAGACAAACCCACCTCCATAGGTATCACAAGGGATAAGAAACTAAGAGTAATGCTACTCAACGCCAGAAGTCTAAACCTCAATATGCACGCACTCGAAACTCTCCTTAGCATGGAGAACATCGATATCTGTGCAGTAACAGAAACCTGGTTCAAGGCTCCCGAGAGCACCCCAGCACTACCAGGTTATACCTAATACTATGCTTTTCAGCCCCAAAACTTGGACCGAACCACAAAAGGAGGGGGAGTATCAATATTCGTCAAAGATACCCACACCTCCAGGTTGGTGGCACGGCACGAAGCATCAGAGACTATCCATGTGCAACTAACAGTGGGTAAAACTGCCTTCCAGTTTATAGCCTGCTACAGACCACCCTCCCAAACCCAGGAACCCCACTTGACCTTCCTGAGAACACTGGAAAATATGAAGGTCTCTCCAAACACCATTATATTAGGCCACTTCAACTACCCAAGCATAGACTGGGAGCATTACTCTAGCTCCAACACCCTAGCCCAAAGGTTCCTAGAATTTATAAACTCAAATGCTATGGAACAACTTGTTACCACTCCCACAAGAGGGGAAAACATACTGGACCTGATCATCACCAACATGGGGACTCTATGCTCCAGACCAGAAGTGTATCCCTCACTGGTAAGATCAAATCATAAACTAATCTCACTGGATATTCACATCCCTACCCCACCCCCTGCCCAAAAAACCACAGTGAAAAACTTCTCTAAAGCAAATTTCACACTCCTCAAAACTGAGTTGGAATGCTTCAAAGCCCCCAGGCCTGTGGAAAATATGGCCCAGACCACAGAATCCTTTATAAACACATTCTATGCACACCTTCAGGAATGCATGGATCATGCAATCCCAAATAAAACCAAGACCCAATCCTCCAAAGGCAGAGCCATAAACAAACTATACAATAGAAGGAGGAAGCTACTACATGATAGAGCAAAATCCCAAAAAGGGAAGGCATCTCTGATCAGTATTAGCAAAAAACTACGGGCACTCATAAAATCGTCTAAGGCCAGGTTTGAGAGAAAAATTGCACAGGACACTAAGGATAATCACAAGGCTTTCTTTAGTTATGTTAGGAACCTAGGTGGGAATTCCCAGATATGCTCAGAATTAGTCCAAAATGACAAAAAATACACCGAACCCACAGACATTGCCAACATCCTAGCTGACAGGTTCAGTGCAAACTTCTCCCCCCACTTCCCACCAAAAGGGCAAATATCTATCCCAGCAGAGTGCTGCCCCCCTGACATCCCAGATGCTCAGGTAAGAGCCGCCCTCTCCAAAGCAAATAACACAGCATCAATGGGACCAGACGGTGTCCCGGGCTGCATCCTACATGAACTCCAAGAAGAGCTAAACCCAAACATAAAACTACTGTTCAATCTCAGCCTTACTACAAGATATGTACCCAAAGAGTGGAGTACAGCAACAGTGGTCCCTCTCCACAAAGGTGGTGCCTCAACGGATCCTGGAAATTATCGCCCCATAAGCCTGACTAGCTTGGTCTGCAAAGCTATGGAAAGGATCATCATGGACCTCATAAATAAAGATATAGGGGACCTACAGACGCTGGATCCTACCGAGTTTGGCTTTGTTAAGGGCAGATCCTGGTCGATTTCTTTGAAACAGTCACCAAGGCCATTGATGAGGGGAAGGTGGTCCACACAGCCTACGTGGACCTCGCAAAAGCCTTCGATACAATACCCCACTCGGGCATTATAGATAAGCTGACCAGCTTAAATATAAACCCCTATGTCACTAGATGGGTTGCAAACTGGTTCAAGGACAGAACCCACATGGTTAGAATTGCTGGAGCCATGTCAGACTCGAAACCAGTTACAAGAGGCGTCCCACAAGGATCAGTCCTGGGACCTCTCTTGTTCGGTATATATTTCTCGGAGGTACAGGCCAACACGGAAGGACTGTGGCTGACCAAGTTCGCAGATGACTGCAAACTGGGCGCCATAATCGACTCTCCAGCTGACACAAGCATCCTCCAAAAGGGCCTCATAGAAACAGACAACTGGTGCCAGAGCCATGGCCTCAAGCTAAACACCAAAAAGTGTATAGTCATCCCATTTTGGCAAAAACAAAGTGCCCACAAATTATCACATAGGTGGTAATCCATTAAGTACAGAAGAAGTAATTAGGGACCTGGGGACCCAAGTTGATAGCAATCTCTCATTTGACAACCACGTGGCCAAAGTGGTTAGAAAAACATTTTATATAGCCCACCTAATCATGAAGGGATTCACATCTAGCTCAGGGGAGGTTATCATGCCTCTTTACTCATCCCTCATCAGGCCCATAATTGAGTACAATGCCTCTTTTGGGATGTACCTTACCAGACACCTGCAGCAACTGGAAAGACCCCAAAAGTACCTCACTAAGAGGATCAAAGGGCTCAAACAGATGCCATATGCTGCCCGGTTAAAGAAACTCCAGCTCTACTCAGTGGCATACCACCTGCTCAGAGGCGATCTGTGCCTGATGTATAAAGCCATGTCCAACCCGGAATTAATGGACATGCTGCACCTCAGAAAATCCAAATCCCATCGAGCTACGCGCTCAAGAGACTTGAACCTCAGCACTGAAATAAATAGGACATGCTGGAGGGACAGATTCATAACCCAGAGGCTCCCTTCACTCTGGAATAAAATCCCATTCCAGGTTAGGCAGAGTCCCTCATTGACTCTCTTCAAGAGGAATCTTGATGAGTGGATGGAAGATCATAGGTTTACCCTGGGTATCACTTCTGTGTCACTGTTAGACAGAGGCACAGTATACTAACCTCGAAAAAGGGCATAGCAAAATTAATTTAAAATGGGTGGCGAAAGCCAAACACATTTTGGCTAGGCTTATAAATGACCTAGGGCAGATAGCCTAGTATGAACCTATGAACCTATGAATTTTCTTTTTTTTTTTGTTTTTAAATTCTCTTTATTGTTTTATTAAGTCATTAACAACAAATAACAACAAACAAACAGGCATGAACAAACTATATACAAAACTATGTACACTTATACATTGCCCAAAAGGAAAATAAGGAAAAGATAAACTGAACAGCACGGGGAGTTACATTAGTCATGAAGTCATTTCAATATATACTCAGATGACATTCTCCAATATTCTTTAAGACATAGTTTCTGGTTAATGTTGTGAAACAAGTATCTATGTGCTTTAAGATGTTTAATTGCCAGAGTCTTAAACCCTTCCCATGATAATGTGTGTCTATTTTTCCAATTCCGAGAGATATAATATTTAACTAACATAAATAGTGAAATCAGAGCTCTATACTTCACCTCTGAAATGCCTGGTGGAGGAATGTGCAGTAGAGTGAATTTCCATGAAAGAGTTGATTTTTCATAACCAATGTTTCCAGTAAGACTCTCTGGGCACACCATAATTTATATAAGCAATTGCAGCTCCAAAATATATGTAGGAGATCATCTGTTTAATTTTGACATATTTGACATTGTGGGGAATAATTAGGGTATATTTTGTTGATTCTGTTGGGGGTAAGGTATGCATTGTTCATTATCATGAGCTGGGTATATTTAAACTTTTTTAGGGGTATGTGTTTAGCACTAATTCTTATGGCCTTTGAGATCTGATTATCAGTAAGTTAGCATGAATTTTCTGAAGGGCATGAAGTATGAAACTCAAATGTCTGTCATCTGTCATTATTTTCTAACTTCAATCTTTGCTACTAATTTGCTAGAAAACCTCACTTTTTAGAAAACTGACAAAAAATCAGTCAAATGGTCGGAAAGAACAAAGGATTTGTTAAACTTCTTCAGGTTCGTATTGGACATCAAGTATTGAGTTTGCATTGCATTATAGGGGTCTATATTACATTATCGGCTGATGAAAAGAGCAAACGCTCTTTCATTGAACTGATAATGTCGAAAGAGCTAAGCAGCAAAGACACGGAACATCATTTTTTCCCCAGGGGGAAAAAAAACAGTGGGCCATGTCTTCATGACTTTGCCATTTCCTCCATTATGGTGCAATCTCGGAGTTGGTATATTTAAGTGGGGGTGTGTGGGGGAAACAGCCTCCCACTCATTTTGTGTTTTAAGTTTTTTTTTTTTTTTTTTTTGCAGAGCAGCGAATTGTTTCCTTGGGAAAAAATTTGCTGTTCCATGTCTTTGCTGTTTTGGACTTTCGACATTATCAGTTCGATGAAAGAGCTTTCGCTCTTTTCATCAGACGATCATGTAATATAAACGCCATTATATGCCAGGATAATTTGTCTGTGAAGATTTTGTTATGGAACTGTAACGGAAACTGTTGTCAAGTTGGTTAGCTCATAGTTTCTCACTCTTCACTGTCCCGCAAGCAATTCAAATGTCTTCTACAAGAAATGGAGAGCACATACATGGACCTCACACTGTAAAGCAATGTTCATTGACTTAGTCAAGGTAATTTTTTTAACAGATTTGTATCAAGTCTAGAAGCAATCAAGGTGTTTCTTGATGAAAAAGCACAATATTTCCCGCAATTGAATGATGACATCTGGCTGTGCAAGCTGATGTTTCTGGCTGACATAACTAAAGATCTGAATGACTTAAACTTGCATTTACAAGGACAGGGTCAAACAGTACTTGAACTTTTTGAGCACTGGAATGGATTTTTGTCAAAATTAGATACATTTTCCAGTGATATTACCACTAACACCTATAAGTACTTTCCAAACTTAAAAGCTCATTCAGATCGATTTACTGTCAACAGAGATGAGCTACAGATGCACATTGAAGTGCTCAAAGGAGAGTTTGCTAAACAAGATAAAGACTTCCAAATTCACAGGCCCATATTTCTTACCAAATCAAGCCCAACTAAATTGATCTTACTACCACACCATTTGATCTATGTCTTTTCAAGTGGATGGAGACTGACAATTTTGAAATGCAACACATCAAATTTAAGTCATAGTTATGGCCAATAAAATTTGCAGAATTGCGGAAAACTCTTGAAGGAAACTGCTTGGAAAAGTCAGCTGCCATCATCTGCTGAACATCCCTGCCATAACTGAAACATGTCTTTCTGAAGAAGTCTAGATAATAAATAAGACAAAAGTGCTAAAGTACTACAAGAGTTGTTGGTGTGATTTACTATTCTTTGAATGCTGTTATTGTCATGAAGTTCATTTCTTAATATGTATATATATATATATATATATATATATATATATATATATATATACACACACACACACACACACACACACACACACACACACACACACACACAGGTTAAAAGGGTGGCCTAACAGTTAAGGCATTTGCTTTACAAACACAAGGTGCAGGGTTTGAGTCTAACAAGGTATAATTGGCTAGGCTTAAAATGGCTCACAAGGGCAATTAGCCTAGTACTAATCTATGAACCTCTATGAACCACACACAAAAACAGGACACCTTGGTAAGGAAACTGATACAGATCTCCTATATTTGCCAAATAATCATGTACACAGAAATCTAATGTGCGAGCATCAATGTGAACTGAAAGGAACAAGCTATACCCAGTCAAGTAAAAAAAAGGATATAACACAGACATGAAACTATATCTTTAGACAGTAAGATTTTATAAATATTTTAAATGTTCCTAGAATATGATCACAAAAAAAGATAGCTGGGGTGTCTTTTACACCTTATGTCATCTTTATGCTTCAGCCCCAGCTTGATACTCACCATTATTTTACAATGGTTGGTTCTGCTATCCTGTTTTCACTGATTTCTGTAAAACATGTTCTAGTCATTTTGAAAGGATTGCTATCTTCCTTAAGTCCCGTGTGCCTTACATATAAGACACTAGCTTCATTAAAGCTGGTGTTCCAAAGATTGAGACTTACTATTAATTTATTTTCCCTTCTTGATGATCTCCGTAGTAAGTACCTTGAAATGAATGTTATCCTTTATATATAAAATCACCTGCTACCATGCAGTAGTCCTGAAATGCCACAGTGCTACACACTACAAGATGGTAAACTACATCTCTAATCTTAATCAACTATGTATTATTACTAATCGTTTCAACACAGATGGAAAGGGTGAATTAATCCATTCCTGCAGGCCTTCAGCCTTTTCACTAAATTGCAACAGTATGTTTACCTCCATCGTGAGGCCAGCAGTGATTACTTGTACAGTAATTCCTCAGAAGAGATTCTTACTGACCGTCATGCCATCATCCAGAGATGTGGTGTTTCTGTCTCCACAGAGTTATTACATTATGGTTATATATAGAGATCTTATATTTTAAGAGCTACGAATAATAGCGATTTCCCTGCATGTGGACGTACATAAGGTTATGAATACCAAATCTGTCCCTTCTGTTTTTGTTCAGGATCTGTTGACAGTACTAGTCAAAAAGCATGGTCTTTTTAAACTGGTAATGACATCACATCATGTTTACAGATCATCATGAGTGCATTTATTTATTGATTTACTTGTATTTGTAGATTGGGAAAATCTGACTGGTCAGAGCCCATTTTCAGCAGTGGCCTGGTCAGAAATGCTCCATCACAGTACATTTATATTAACAAGGGAAGTTTAAATACTTTTCAAAACAATTACATTTCTCCAAAAAAAAAAAAATAAACATAATCATAATTACACCACCAGTATATGCAGTAAAGTATTTATGCCATCATATGCAAGTCTATACAGTTCTGGCAGATATAAAATCTTACAGGAAATAAATGTATTTATACTGTAGGAGGTAAAATATTGCTGTAAAGAAGTATAATTTTCTTACATTTCAGTACAGAAAACTTTGTAAAGAGTTCCAGATATGTAATGAAGAGTATAGCTAAGAAATAAATTATAAAATTGTGTAGGAGATGAGATATTAGTACTGTATAGAGACTGTGAATGAGTGAGAGAGCAGAGTATAGGATTAATTCTGTCTGGGCTGATGTATCTGGAAGGTTTAATACTTAAGCATAAGGGGAATATATGAGAAGGGTAGAGCAGTGGATGGAAGAAATTAGATGATGAGAAGTAGTGTTTTGTAACAGAAAAATGAGAAGTAATGTTTAAGGGGGTAAAGAGGGGTGTGTATTGATTCATGTGCAGGAGAAAAATTATTTAGGATTGTAATGATCCAAGTACAGGAGAGGAAAAGGTTAGTGATGGGTGATAAGAAGTTTGTGCTTTCACTAGGTGGTATCTCTATCTGACAATGAACATGAGAACAACCAGGATAGGGTAAGGTATTGTCTGAGATTAAATTAATAGCTTGGGAGTTTATTAGTCATTTTTACTTGTGTAGGAATGGTATTCTTGAGTTTGAAGAAGTAACAGGAGTATAGTGAGCCCCCTGATGAATTATTTGCTTTACTAGTCCTTAACAGAAATCTATCACCAGAACTGAGGTCCATTTGAGGGTCTAGGGTATTTCTCCAGATAATATATCAGTTTGTATACCATAACTGGCTGACAGTATGTTGGATAACTGTTAAGCTCTAGCCGGTATAGTTGTTTTAAGGCCTGGCAGTGGTGAATCCAGTGTGCAGTGTTGGAGCAAACTTATGTACTTTGTTGTAACAGGTAGCTTGTTTGGATTTTAAAGAGTTTAGGTTTGTTAGGATAGATGAGGTATACAAGATGAGTGGAAATGAATAGGATGAGGCTAGGGTTTTTCTTGCTGGGCCTTTAAGGAAATGATTGGCCCTGTAAAGGGAGGCAAGTTTCTGTGGATCTTTTTAAACAGTTGAAGAATATGTTAAGTACATTTAAGATCGTCATCTATTACAATGTCCAGTATTTTAGTATATGGCACTACCTCAGTTTTAGTATTATTTGCAGATGTATCCAAGGAAAATTGTTTTGATTGACATAATAGCTTGTGGTGAAGAGCATTTTATTCGTATCAAAGAGCAGGTTTGAATTTTTCAGTCAGGTTTTGATTGAAGAGAAAGAAATTTTAAGTGATTTCTTGGAGTTTGGATACTGTGAGGGCTGTACATTTTAAAGTTGAGTCATATGTGTATTTTACTATATTTTCTTGGTCTAATGCAGTGTAAAGCTTGTTTATGAAAATATTGAACAGACAGGATCCCCTAGTACAGACCTCGGACAGACATCTGTGGTGACTGGGTGAGACAAGGAAAGGTCCTGTTACCATTTGAGTGCAGGTTGACTTCCAGATAGATAACTAAGGAACCATGCAAGGCAGGATTGAGACAGAGCTACAGAAGAGAGTTCAGTGAGTAACTGCTGGAGTGATACAATGTCAAAAACTTTGGAAAAGTCTAGGAACACTGCTGACACTAGGTTACCATTTCCTATGCGGTTTACAGTGTTGATGAAATGAAGTAAAAGAGGGTGGTGTTTGTACTATTCTATTGTCAGTTCTAACACCTTGCTATGTTTCAGAGTGCTGGTTATTTGAATTTAGATAATGTAGAAGGTCAGCATGAATACATTTTTTAAGTATTTTTGATAGGAGGAAGAAGATTGCAAGAATGCTTGTAGTTATGAAGCTGTAAACATTCTAGATAAGTTTCAGGAGTGTTTTACATGGATAGATTCAGTTAGTGTGAAATATGTCATCTTCACATTGTGCCACAGGAAGGAATCATCACCTTCATCACAAGAGCAAATCCATGAATGTGGAAGAACATGCAGAAGGGAATCAATCCATTTTTGAGTGCCAGGAAGAAATTTCACTGACAGATTTGCATTTAAAAGCTGCTTCCATAAGTTCTGCATTTGTAGCATATCTCTGGTGGATGTGTCATATGCCACACCAACATAGAAGCTATACACTTCTCACAGATTACCCAAAGCAAGAGCCAAGATTGTGAGTCTGTGATATGTGCAAATGAGTTGTATCAACCTACTAGAAACCAGATAATCTGATTAAATGTTTTTTTCACTTTTTTTTGTTCTAAATTTACCTTCTAACAATGATCCCTCCTGTCTTACTAGTCCTATTGAATATCTACCATTTGTAAGCAACTATGGCTTTCTTTTTTGCTTATTTTTTTATTTTTAACCAACTGGAATTGATACAATTGGCAGAATCATAAATAGTAGGAACATGGAGAGAGAAATGGAAAAATGAAAATTAGAAAACCCTAAAAACTATATGCAATATTTACAGCAAGACTGAAAGCAGTATTAATAAATACAAAAGTATAATTTCCAATAACATGAATTTCATTAAAATATAACAATTAAGTAAAGAAAAAGTTCAAAGTCTTTGTAAAAGACAACTTTAAGAGGAGGTGTTGCATTGGAAAAAATTGATAAGTTATAGCAATTTTGCCCAAGCATTCTTGGTAAGCATTTTAGGGAGTATCCCGCTTTCTTTTATTTTGATCTCCTTGGTGGCAGTTTCTTTTAAAAAAGACAACATTTTTTTAAATTACAGTGGTGCTGCTTCTCTCCATCTCTCGGTTGCAGTTTTCTTTGCCACCGCTAAGAATGCTCACAGCAGGTAAAGATTATCATTATTCATTTTGCTGTTTTCATTTATATTAAACACAACTAATATCTTAGTTAAAGAAATAGAACCAAACCACCAATCTTTGATTAAAATCTTCTATACTGGTTCAAAAAGAATTTTCCACAAAGTCTGCATTGCATATCTGAGAACATATCCAACAGTCTATAAAGCTGTTTTTGTTTATTTTAACAATTTTATTTAGGGTTAAAAAGGAGCAGATGAATTTCCAAGTGAAGATATGCCAATATGTGAACAGGATGTGTTTCAAATAGATTTCAAAATATGGGCTTTGTTGTCTGAAGGTAGGAGAGAATTGTGGCTTAGTGTGCTATGTTCCTAATGTTTGCCATTTGAATTGTTATTATATATCACAAATATTTTGTATAGTTTAGAAATTAGGTATTATACTTTGGTTTTGTTATATATCATTGCCAGAAAGAGTTGGATTTAGTTAGGGTTGTATTTATAACGTGAGCTTGCAAGAATTAGGCATTTATTTTGTGCCTGTTATATTATATTGTATAAATATACCCAATCATATGGATCTAAATCAAATTCTTATATAAGTTGATGTTTCCGTTTAACTTTCAAATCTTTAAGGTATTGCTGACAACAAATACATTTCTTGGATTCCCTATTATTAGTTTTTTGTGAGTAAATTTTATCAGAAAATCCTTTTCTTATTCAGAAAGGGATGACTGTCTCAAACCAGATTTTCAGGTCAATTTTAACAAGGAAAGTGTTTCTAAAGGTATTTAAAATGTGATTTCATGAAGTTGGATGATGTAGGAGTAGATAAATAATATTCTATATAGATGCACAGGTGATACCAAAAGAATTTGCCTTAGCTAATGTTGTTGTTGCTTGGTGAAGACTTTACAATTGCATTAAGGAAAGGAAATTGTAAGCACTAACAATTTCAGTTATCTACCCAATGTCTGTCTATCCAATTTAATATGTTTTTGAAAACTGCTGCTTTGATATAAGTTTCTATGTTTAGAAAGTTGATTCCTCCCAAGTTACTTGGTTTTGTATGATGTTGAAAAGGTATCCTTCATTTATTAGGAAACCAAATAAAACAGAGTAATAATTTGCTAAATTTTTTAGAGCTATGTCAGTGAAAAGATAGAACTCTTGCATTATATATAAACATTTTTGGAAGGGCAGTCATTTGTATTATTTGCAGTCTATCCTCACAGGATATTATAATTGTGTTCAGTTTGGAAATTATGTTTGAGATAATTTCTTTGAGCTTTTACAGTGTGAGAATTTCAGTTTTTCTATAGTTTTCACTAAAGTTATACGGAAACATTCAAATGATGGTACTTGTTTACCTATGATATTATTTTTGTTTCCTTGGAATTTTCTTTTTTTATTTAGAAATACATTTTTGGATTATAGGCTATTAAAGTGAAGTCCTGAGTAGGACTAGAACAATTTTATAATAAAATCTAATTATTTTAATGTTGTTCATGACCTAGAGAGAGTAAGTAAAATGTTACTGGTAATTAGCATGAATTTGAAGTATAATTATATGAAACTTATATGCCTTTATTTGAATTTGTATGGATTGAAATTGTTAGCATTTCAATGGCTACAGTAAATAGGATTGGAGCCAGTAGGCATCCTTGTTTAGTACCTTTATGCAGGGAACTATATTCAGAGGTGAAAGACCCTAGTTTAAAATAAGCTTTGTTATTTTTGTAAATATTTTCTAGGAGAGAAATGAATTGAGTGGGAAAATCAAATAGTGCAAGACCTTTAAATTACTAGTTCCAATTTAGAGAGTCAAATCTTTCTCACTACCTAAATTGATGAGAAGAGATTCTTCCTTTTTATTATTTAAAAGGCCTATAAGGGTTGATGATGTTCTGTTATCATGTGTTTGACTTTGGTATATAAAAAAATATTTTATCCAAGTTATCTGTGATGTCTGTCCTTTTATAATTTTTGTTAGAATGAACATAAAGATGTTGTAGTCTTTGTTTAGTAACAATATGGGCATATATGAGGAGGATAATAAAGTTTTTTTTTCTTTCAGTATAGGTATGATTAGAAAGTATTTTCATGACAGAAGAATTCTATGACTGATGCTTTATTTTGCTTAATTTTGTCTAATTATATTACAAATTATGAGCAATTTGCTTATAGATGCCATCCTTTGTTTCAGAGGGGAACTTCTTAAAAAGTAAATGACCAAGGTTTAGGATTGAAATGGAACCCACATCTTCCGTTAACTGATTTAAAGTTATGTAGTGATGTCTGAAGACATGGGGATAGCTCTCACGTCTGTTTATAGTTTATTATATTTTGGATGTTTTTAATTCTAAGATGTTATTACTTTTGGATTTTATCTTAATTCTTTCTGATAAATTATGTACATGTTTAGAAGGCATGGCTACTGAGATTGTATTTAATTTTTCCAAAGACACATTTGATTTGTGTGTTAGGATGTCAGAATAGTTTTATTTAGATCTTCTATTGTGTTATTATAGATTTGTTATCACTACTATATTAAGCTTTGGATTATTGAAGTTGTAACTTAATGTTTGTAAATTTGGATACTCGTTATTTTAGTTTTTGCTTATACCAAATTAAAGTTTGCCAAAAAAAAAAAAATATATATATATATATATATATATATATATATATATATATATATATATTAATGAATCTCAGACCATAACCATATTAATCTCATCACTGGTATTTATTTTTAAGAAGAAAGTCAGTTCAGAGAAGAGCTAGGGCATGAAATCGTTTAATTTTGTTATATAGGCTAGTATTCTAGTCATAAGCAGTAATTTTCTAAAACTGATTATCCTTAATGCTATATCCTAGGATGCCAAAATATAGTATAGTATAAAGTGTAGTATGTGTACCATATTTACAGGAGTAATGATTTGGTGATTTAGAATCTCTCAAATTAAATACATCTTTTAGATTAAAGAACTCTACACATTTTTAGCACTTCTGCAGTGGAAGTTAGTCTTTGTTTTTTTCCACTACTAGAATCCAAAATCCACTAGTAAACAATTAAAATATACTCCTAGATTGCCTTTACATTCATTAAGTATGATGTATATGTGATATTTAGCTAGGTTTTGTCCCATTTCTGGAAACCAATAAAGACTAGCTAGTCTCCATATTATATTACTGTATTTTATAAGTATGAGAGTCAAAAGACCATCTTGATCTTCATACTTGCAAATAATTTGAGTTAACATAATATTATTTTTCCACAATATCATGACTTCTCATCTTTTACTTTTAAATGAAGAACATGCCAGTGTGAAGTAATTGCTAGGTATCCAGATACTTTTATCAAAATGTTTGAAATGGGTTTCTTGTAGTAATAAAACTTGTGCCATATTTACGTTTAGTTATTGATGCAGCATTGATCTTTTCCTTGGACCAAACAGACCACTGACATTTAAAAATAAAGTCAAATCAAAAAAGTATTCACTTATAATGATGGATGCATTTATATATAATAATTATAAAAAACAGTCTAAGAAACATCTCTGTGTGGAAGTTTCGCAATTCCTGTATGTCTAGTTAATCAATATATATTAAAAGGCAGAAAAAATCAGAAAATGGCAGTAGAAGCAGCAACACTAAAAACATCCTAAATCAAAAAATAAACTTATTTTGAAATATTAATAGTATATAGCACTAGTAACTCTAGTAGGTATTCAGAGGTAATCCATGCAGGGTGGATGGTCTTTTTCCAGTCAAAAATCCTTCATTAAGCACACAAAGAATCAAAACAAAAAAATGATAGTTTCATTCCAAACTTTCTGACTATACACCTGTTATCAGGTATGGGAGTGGTTTAATGTGTATTGGTATACATGTTAACAGATTCAAATACCTTTCCCCCTCCTTATCAGTGTGATATTACAGCTGATACTGCCCTCCTTACTTTTAAATACCCTAATAATTTAAACCTTATGCACTTTAAAAAAGTAATAATGATGTTGTACTTCGTATTAAACAGATTTATTATTAAACAAAGTCTGTGAATTTATCAAAGACAGTACAATACATGGTAGGCAATAAACATTAGACCATTTGGCAATCAAAAATAAATTATGTTTTAGCATCCAGAAAAATATGTATTGTCCAAAACATAATCTATTTCTATAAATTATTATTCATAAAGATCACTTTAGTCCCTCTACACTTCTTCAGGTCTGTGTATAAGAACCCTGAAAATATATATCTACAAAAAATCTTACTAAAGCTAACCAATATGCATAGTAAAAAACAGTAAACAAAAAATTAAAACAAGAATGCAACCTTTTATGTACATTTAATGAGTAAGTTAAACCAGGAAAATACATTAATTTAATGCTGACCAGTGTGGGACAGAAAAAATAGCATCCTTACAAAAGTAGAGAGCACTCCATATAAATTAACACTAAAATCAATACTTAAAATAAATAAATAACCAAATATAAATTGAACTAAACAAATATTAACTAAAAATGTGTGACAATATAAAAAATAATTAACTAGTTTTGATATTAAAATCATTTGCAATAAAGTAGAAAAATATTCTATATTTAATCTGAAAGAGGTATGATGATAAAAATGTATTATACACTATTAAATATTATTTACAATGGTATTAAAAACACCTGGAAAGAAATGCTCGTTGAAAATTGGAAAAAAGATAATAGTAGATAAATAAGGATGGGGAAAAATAAATTAAAGTTAGTCCTGTAAACATTGTGGCAATTTTCTAAGTTGCAATACACTTTTAAGTGAACAGCAGAATTTAGTCCAGGCTTTATGAAAGAGTTCAGCTTTAATTGCCATATGAGTTCACATTTTTCAAGAACTTTCAGGATATCACCTTCAAGATCACCTATGTCTATGCGACCCAGTATATGGAACTTAGAACTTGTGTGTCTTCTATGCAGAGGAAGGTGTTCGGCTAGTGCATTATTTTTACAACCAGAGATGATTTCTACCAGATGACATGAAATCCTATGCTTAAGTTTATTTATAGTCTTGCCCACATGAAAACATCACATTCCTTGCACTGTGTCCTGTAAATTCCTTTCGTAGTGTCATAGTCACCCCTGCACTGGTCTTAATGATTTTCTTTCTTTAAATTCTTTAAATGAGGACAATAGAAACTATCACCTTGCTGTATATATAGAATCTACAAAGAGCTTTACATCTTTTAGTGTTTCTCTCATATAGTCTAGGTTTAAATTCAACAAAACTTGCAATACTCCTGACCTTTCTGTAAACAAATGATGGGACTTTGCCAAGATGTTAATCAGATAAGGGTTTCCTGTCACAATGGCCCAGTTTTATTTAATAACATTATTAATATTGTGATAATCCAGAGTGTGTCTCACAATGCATCTATTTTTGCATTAGTTATACTCCATGGAATTTCTTAATATTCTCCTAATAGTTTGAGTGAAGGTGCTTCAATCCTTTTAGTTCTGTAATGGGTTCCAGGATGTTTTTTAAAATCTGACTTTCATAGCCTCTCACAAGAAAATCATTCTCTAAATTGTTCAAGTTTCTCAGAAAGGGTTGTATCTCTGTGGTAATTCTGGCTAATCTATAGCCTTGGGACAGCACTACATTATACTTGGTTTTTGCAGGATACAAACTTTCACTGTGGAATAGTAAGTTAATTATGTTTGGTTTTCTGAACAGATCAGTGGTGATTCTGTTATTGTTGGTGTCTTTGGAAATCTGCACATCTAAGAAAGTGAATGAAGAAGAGCTGTGGGAAAGGGTAAATCAGAAAGAGGGTAGTTTAACTGAGGTAAGTGATAAAATCTATAAGCTGCAAGGTGTCACCTTACCACACAATAAAAATATCATCAATAAAGCTCAAATAGTATGTGATATACTGCATGTAGTATGTGTTGTTTGACAAAACGTCCTCCTCCCATTTGCCCAAGGTTATGCTGGGAGCCATGGCAGCCCCCATGGCTATGCAAGTTTTTGTTTGTAGTGTTTGCCATTGAAATTAAATAAATTAAAATCCAGTACAAGACTAATGAACTTTTGCAGCTGTGCCTGTGTACCTTAATTATGTATCTTAAATGATTCTACAACAGTTGTTATACACCAGTTGTGTGGGAGCACTATGTACAAGGATTCCACATCAGTATTTAATGAAATACTGTCAGCTTCCACTGTAAAGTTTTTATTTTCCTCAGAAAATCTATCGAATCTCTTTTGATAATACACTTCTTTCATTTTTGGTTAGTGCTTTAACAAAGTGGTTTCAGATAAGTGGAGCACCTAGTGTTGTGGCTGTGGCTGGTTCCTCCATCAGAGTCTGGACTTGGGTTTTAGTTGGGTTGCAGATGGGATTTCCCAGGTTATTGCATTTCCCATACCCCTGTCCACTGTTTGGTGCTCCCGTGTTCCTGGGGTTCATGAATAGGGTCTGAACGCTTTGGAAATCCTCCAATGCTTTCTGAAATCTTAGTGGGTTGTAGTAATATTTCTCGCTGCTGTATCTGTGGTGAGGTGACCTTAGTAAGAGGACCAGCCTGGGGTTCTGGTGGTGGTTGTGGTTCTGCGTCTGGTTCTGTTAACTGGTGTTGAATCTGGTTTTGGTGTGGTGTTTGGTGTCTGTGCTGTTGATATTGGTCTTCCCAAAGAAACTGGTCTCTGTGAATGTGCTGCTTTTCCTGGTTGTTTGATTGTCTGTGGCCCCATGTGTCCTGGTGGTTCTGTAATTCATCCTTTAGATCCCTCTGTTGGTTCTGGTCTTGTCTGTGGCTGGTTCTGATCCATCCATGATTTCACAGGTTTCTGTGGAGTGCTGATAGGCAGAGTGGATTTGGATGGCAAGGAATGAAATGGTGGGGGTTATCCACCTGGTGGTCCAGTGTTATGCCCCTGTCTGGTTCTGTGAGATGATCTCCCCTGGGGAAATCCTGTTGAAATTTGCTGACCCAGTTATAATTTCACCTGTATCCCCTGTTATATCTAAGACCTTGCCAGTCATTGGTTCTTTTGTTGTTATTAACATTACTATTGTACCTCCTAGAAATTCTCCCAGGGTCCTACATAATAATAAAACACCACTTGTGGTTTTATAAAGAACTAATGAGAAAATTTAGGTATGACAAAATCTGAGAAAGAGTAATAGCAGGAATTTAAACAAAACTATTTTGTTACATGCATAGAATTTTTAAAATTCCTAGTCTAGTTAAAAAAAATACCAGAAAATCCTTCACTCTCTGTCTTTCATAGAGCTTATCAGAAATAAAGACAGAAGTAAGGTTAACAGAGTTCTGCACAGAATATTTAAAACTAATGAGAACTGCACATTATAAAGACCCTTATGTCTGTTAGATGTGTGATGGGGAAGAGGAAATTGTATTCTTCAAATTAAAGTAAAATAACACGTTCCCTCCTGTTAAGTCATATGATTCTGGTACGTAATGGATTTGTCCCTCCTTTTCTCTTTTTTTTTCTTTTCCCCTTCCTTGCTATCTCTCTTCCTACTTTTTATTTTTTTCTTCCTTTTCTTTCCTACCCCTTTCCTTTCTCCTTTCTTCCTTTCCTTCCCATTTTCGTTCCCTTTTTCTTTGTCCTTCTTCTCTTCCACATTCCCACTTTGCTTTTATTTTTTCCTTCTCTATTCCTTTTCAACTTATTTTTACTTTTCTTCTTCCTCTCTTTTCTTGCACCCTAGCCTTCTTTCTTTTTATTTCATCCTTCCTATGTTACTCCCCTTCCACCCTCCATCCTTATCTTTTTCTCTCTCTTCTGCCAACTTTTATTGTCCTCTTATTTTATCCAAGTTCCAGAAGAACACTAGGAAACAGGGGACAAATAAAGGCTACTTAGTATTGTTACTTTTCAAATTATCTGTATGTTATTGACACGTTTATATCACGTTATCGAAAGATGAAAATAGCGAACACTATTTCATCAAATCTAAAATATCTAAACCACATATCAAACATTCAGAACAGTGAATTTTTTCCTTGGAAAAAAAATTGCTATTCCGAAACACATACACACAACACAAGCACACCTAAAAAACATCAATACACACACATACACTTATAATCCTACAACTAACCCTACACTAAACTATACATACACTACTATCTATCCACTTACCTTAACCCAAACCCTAACCCTAAGGTCTGTCACTATTGCACACTCACCAAACCCGCGCCCTAACCCTAACTCACTTAACCCACCCCTAACCCTAATTCACCTAACCCGCACCCTAACCCTAACTCACCTAACCAGCATCCTAACCCTATCGCATCTAACCTGCACCCTAATCCTAACAACCACACAATCGCACACTTACCTGAAACCGACCCATAATTTTCCGCCACAGCGCTGAAAATAGCGAAGCCACAGAACCGGTTCTTCAGCTTCTCTATTTTCAGTGTTTGCTCAAAACAGGACGATATTAGAACATTCGAAGTTTTAAAACTTCGATGTTCTGATATAGACCCTCATTGACTGGTATGGAACTGACCAAGTAGATTGTAATATATTGTTGAGGGTGATCATAAAGTATTTTATTAAAAACAACTGCTAAATGGCAAAAGGATAAGGATAGTGTAAATCATTTTTTTAAAGAAAGAAAATAGTCCCTCTATCCTATCAAAATAAAAGTTAATGGTGTAATAAAATAAGATGCTTATCATTGATAAAGTAGAGAAGTCTGTTTTTTTTAAATAAGGGATAGTCTGTTTTGTAGAAATTAATAACTGAGCAGAAACACAGCAGAGGCAGTAAGATGCAAAAACAAGGAGCTTTAATAAACAGTGGTAAGCACTTTCTTACCAAATGGTGCTTTTTTAGACCATAATAAATAAAAATATTATTCAGGTAATACAAAAAATTCAAAATTACACCAACCAATAATAAAACACTTTTCATTAAAAAAACATCCACTCAAAATCACAAAACAGTAAAGCTTTGCTTACATCATCTACGTAAATCCCTCAACTTCAATCTGTTTTGTATTTTGTAACATCAAGGAGGACTCGTACCATATGACTCAATGAGGACTATTAATCTTATACATTTCTAAGATATGAATAAATAGATCAACACAGATTGCCAGTGTAGAATTTATGCTATTTCAGTGTACAAGTGAGATGATTTGTAATACAAGATATTATCTTACAAATACAGATAAAGCAATTATAATATTGATATTAAAACAGTCACAAAGCAATTTTATTTCTTTCATGATGACTGCATGTGCTATGTTTTTTAAGCTCTGTAAATAATAGACAGAGTTTTAGATATAAGGATGACAGTGTTATATTCAAAATTGTGACAATAAGTAATAATTTAGATAGCATGTGGTAGCATTAATTTAAACGTTGTAAAGCAAAAATAAATACGAAGTTCCTTCACAGAGTCTGAATGTAGTTTCCTGAGCAATACAAGTTAGAAAACCAAATGGACATCACAATTAAAATAAAGTACAGGTGACTCAGTTGCAGAATTACTACTCATATAGTTGAGTTACAAGAAAACAAAAGCCCTTTGGATATGTTTGGCTGAAAACTTTCACACCGAGTGTGGGAAATACAAGTGAGTAAATAACAAAAGAAACCAGCTATACTACTAAAAGGAAACTTGTTGAAACATCTATCTCTAGGTGATGGATGTTTTAAAACTAGTTATGCAATAAGTTAAATACATTAGAAACATTTTAGAACTTTCATCAGCTACACAATCTGTTCTCTTTTCTTAAAACATTAACATACCTTGTATCTCACAAGGGAAATAGCCAGAAGTTCACCTAATATAAATGTGTTATGCAGCATAATAGAAAAACACAGGTACCACTAAATTAATTTGACGGCATGTCTACAATAATAACTACCAAAAGGCATTTAGATGTCTAGATATTTAAGGGTCTATGCAGTTGTTAAACTATTACTAAAAAAATATGAAAGACAATGTTTTAGATGTTAGATTAAATGCATTTATCTGTGTGATGATAGCAGCATGTGACATATTATATTAAGGAGAATAAACATATTCCATTTACACTCTATTGTACTTTCAGTTGTTCTTCAGTAAGGAATAAATAGTGCAGGTAGAACTTGCAAAGATACTAAAAAAGCCACAAAAATGACAAAATTGGTTTACTTATTTAGTGTGGACTTCCTACAAGATTTTGAGGTGACATTTGAGGTTAGTTCTACTTTTATTTCTTCATGCTCGTTCAGGAGATCTTCTTAGAAGATCTTTTTAATGTGGGAGGATATCTGTTCTTTGTCTTCAGTGGTTGGTATAATGTTGTAATTATCATTAAATATTAGTAAAGGCAGTGATTTCTTCTAAATTGTTGAGGGTTATGATGCCACTTTGTAAGTAGATTCTTATTTTTTCAGGAAACATATGAGTCTTAAATCCACGTTGCTTAAGTGTTTTCACAAGTAGCTGGCATCTTTTCCTCATTTCTATAGCTCTGTTTGAATAATCATTACCAAATCCTATGTTGTTTTGACTATATTTTAATGGAGCCTCTTCCTATACTGTTTTGAGAATCAAGTTTTTTAATCAGTATAAGGGAGGAATTTTATCACTGTAGATCTTGAAGGTGATGTTGTCAAAGAAGGTATGAGTTTATCTATGTCTCTATGCACTTTTCCAATGCCATAACAGAATCTTTCTTGCAGGTTTAATAGTTTAAAATCTAAGTAGTTGAGAAAGACACTGTATCATCTTCTGTTTACTCTGGTAGACTGAAGATTTTTATATTTTATCTCCTGTTTTCCTAGTCATCTGTCTTATTTAGTAACCAGGTATTTTGCATCAACTACTGAATACTTATTGATACTAAATATCTAGCTTGTTTACTAGTCAGGTGTTTCACTCCAATAAGTAGTCCATTTGTGACTCTTCTTCTTTTAGTCTTCCATCTATATAATTTAGAGAATTCTCTTCATCATAAATTTTGGTTTGATGCTGTTGGAGCATTTCCATAAAAATGTCTGTTTTAATCAGTTTTAACTCAGAATTTCGAGATTCCACAGGAAACCATTCCTTTTCAGAGATAACTCATTGAGTGTAGGATTCACGAGCAATCCATTGTTCTTAAGAGACGAATCAGCATGGCAGTGCTTAGAGTTGCTGATTTCCCTTTTATGTGTTCTGACAGGAAAAATAAAGAAACTTCAACATTTTCAGAAGTATGTCTATACTGTTGGAAAGTAATTTGTGAGGTAATTTACTTTAAAAGATATTTATTTTCCTATTTTATTAAAATTGCTGCAGAACTCTGAAAAGTTGCTGCTTTCACTTGGCAATCTAGGCTTCACCCCCAACTATGGTTTGTGATTTGTTATAATGAAAGTTGAAAGATGGGGTATGGAATAGGATTGTGCCTGGAGGAGTTTTTCACTAGCTTGTTCATGTTTTTTCCCCTGAAAGGTGTGGGAGTCATACTCAGTCTGGAATCACAATGTACATTTCAGTATACCCTAGATGCAAAGGGGATGTTTTCTAATCTCCCCTCATTGCTTCAAGAGAGCATCAGGACAGCAAATAATACCATTCCATATCTGGATTGACCAAAACCGTATTATCATTACATTTTCATCAAATTGTACCTCAGAAAATTAAAAAATACAGTTGTAATTAAGTAAGGAATGTCACACTATGTTTTAGCTAAAACACCACGTAGAAACACGAGCACCAGGGTCATTGAGGTCACAGTAGATATGATTAAGCTGCTGGGTTAGTCAGGGGAGAAATGGCATCTGCAGTTACTAATAGCAGTATAGAGAGAAAGGCATATTCAAGATGACTGGAAAATAATCATTATCCTGCCTCTGTACATGAGAAAAGGGGACATTCAAACTAAGGGTCATACAGAAATAGTACACTCCCAGTGCACTGTATAAAGATGCTACAGAGGGTGACTGGTAAATGAAAGTGCAGAGTAGTACAAAGAAAGGTTGCAGCTGAGCAGCTTGGCTTCATAACATGATGCAGTACTACTGACCATACGTTTTCAGTTAGACAGCTAGTGGAGAAGAGGCAAGAAATGAGGAAATATTCCTACTCAGCTTTCCTACACTTGGAAAAGCATATAGCAAGGTCGCAAGAAAGCTGATATGGGCAGTTCTGAGATGGTTCAAAATCCTGGAAACACTGGTAGAATTATTGCAAGCTATGTACAAGGAGACAGTGACACAAGTACGGAAAGAGCTTGTACTCACAGAGAGATTCCATCAGGAGTGAAGGGTCACCATGGTCCAACTCTGAGGCCACTGCTATTCATACTAGTGATGCACTGCATTAGAAAACAGGATGGAGGAGACAGGTCAGCAAAGCTGCTGTTGGCAGTTACTGTGGAATTACAAGCAGAGTTTGAACAGGAATTTCAGTAATAGAAAGGGGCAGTTAATGCAAAGAGGAAGGCATATGGATTGAAACTGAATCGAAACAAGGCTGTTGCCATGGCAGCCAACTGGGACAATAATAATAATAATAATAAGAAGAAGAAGAAATAGAAGGGGAAAATATTGTAACAGGTTAACAGCTTCAAATATCCATGAAGGGTGGTTTAGGAGGATTCGTGACAAGTCACCAAAGGTAATTTTGGTGAACGGAAATAAAATGAAACTATTCACCAAAACTATCAACAAACATTATAACAACTTTTTTTACAAGGATGAAAGCCCCACTTAGGAGGACACCACTAACACCCTCTCTGACTTATACATACCAACTCAGAGGATGCAGAACAGTGGAGAAATAGACAAAAAAATCTGTACTCACTCTTTTCTATTTACTGAAACTACCTTCATTGAATAGATTTGCTCCCATTTTTAAGTGAAGGGAAGTCCGAATGAGTGGCAGGGGTAATACCAAAAAAGCTAAAAGTAAGGTATATACAACAGTGATATAACCAGCATTTCTGTATAGCACACAAATCTGGGCAATGAAAGCAGAGAAGGTGGAAAAGCTAAAGGTGATGGAGATGAAGTGTCGGAGATATTTGGCAGACAAAGGAAAGAGGATGCTAGGGCATAAGCCATGGTAGCTCCAATTGCAGAGAACACCAAAGAGAAAAGATTATGGTGGTTCAGGCACCTGTGTGGGGAAGCAGATGATGATTTGGTGAAGATCTGGGAGAGAAGAGGAACCCAGCATGTCCAGCAAAGAGGATGATGGATTGCTTGAGAGAAGATTTACACCAGTCAGGCATGACTAATGCGGAAAGTAGGAGACTGGTACTGAATAAAGAGGAGTGGTGATAGCTTTTGGAATACCCTGACCCCATACAGAAAATGGGAAAACGGGGTAGGGGGTTGATGATGATTATGATGACTTTTGGGCAAAACATGTCACCCATTATACTTTATACATCTATTAAATATAAAACAGAGATTTCTTGGCAGAAAACATTTTTTTTCCAAATAGCAGTTAGACAAGCAAAGGATCCACAGAATCTAAGCATATTACTGGAGCTCTTCTGGAATGCTGGAAGATAAAACAACATGCCTCTTTCTAAAATCAGGGGCATTGCGAATGTGGCAGTCACAACCACTGTTGTCCCTATGAGTTATAAATACTGCATCTATTCCAACTGTTCTTTACTTATTAAAGTATTTTACTAAGCTTTGCATTTGGTTTTTGGTGTTCTGCTTCTTAGTTTGGATATTTCTAGAGATAACATAGCATCTGTCAAATAAAATGTATCTCCTGGCAAGTACAAGAGCAATACAGTAACATCAAATAAATAAACCCAGAATGTATGTCCATTATATTTCATTTTAAATGGAATAAACCACCTCAGTAAGATAACTAATAGAGCACGTCTTGGATCTAACATTGATTAAGTTGGGTGTTTCTACTATTTCATCACGAAACTGAAGACCCTTATACCCAGAAATAAAAACACTTTAACCCACCTGAATCTGCTTATGGTACAATAGCTATAGGATTCCACCATCACACCTTTAAGTATACAGCTGATGCTACAGACGTTCTTTGTCAGAAAACAACTTTATAAAAAATGAAAAAATAGCCATATAATATTATGATATTAGAAAAAATATGTTTCTGAAAACAAAAAAAATCGTATTGCTTAGTCTGGTAGCCTAGGCCTCTCATATTTTAAATATTTAGTTACAATACAGTTTAACAAAAACTGTTGTCAATTACTTAACTCTCAGCACATTTCAAAATTGCTCTATCACAAAGCTGGTAAAATACATGAAAATATTACTTTCTAACATTATTTTAACTGAATGATTTTAAGTGCCAGAGTTTTAATATTCTGATCTCAGTTTTTTAACATGATATAGGTGATTATTAATACCTGAAATGGCATTGCAAATTGATGCAGTTTAGATCCAAAGCAAAATTAAAAAAAAAAAAAGGAGAGAGACAGAGAGGGAAAGAAAGAAAAAACATTTACAACAGACATTGTGTAATAACACCCAGCAGATTAATAAAAGTATGCAATTTAAAGGACTTTCTTAGCTGTATTTGGAAACCAGCAATTCTGCAGTGAATTTATTTCTTTTGATAGCACCTTCTCTGACTCCAATGACATTCTTAAAATTCCTGTGTACAAATGTATTCTCTCTTTACTTCAGTCCATCCACTCTTTCATCTAACACCCATCCCTCTCACATCTCCCTTCTTGAAATCATGCTGGACCAAGTCTTTCTGTCACATATCCATATTAGAAAAATGTCAGTTCCAAAGGTCCTGACAAATCCCTGGATGTCTGTGAAAAAGCCAAGTCCTACCTAGAAACTTCACTCCATCACCATTTCAATTTATGTGTCCCCACTGGCTACAGACCATATGTATGCAGAACAACTGTTCTGGTGCCCTTACATAAAGGAGTCTCATTTGCTGAGCCTGGGAATTGCACACCTATTAGTCTCACTAGTATTATTTACAAGGCTAAGGAAAGGGTTATAGCTGAACTAACAAATAATAACATAGGTGACTTTAACCAATGATCTACACTAGTGTGGTTTTGTAAAAGGCAGAACATACCTTTTTGGCCTGGTTATTTATTTATTTTTTTTTGTAAAGATTACTGAGGCCACTGATACGGGTTTGCCTACCCGGACCTTGCCAAAGCTTTTGACACTAATCTCACATGGTGGAATTATTGATAAACTCTCCCATCTCAACATTAATCCATGCATATTTGATGGATTAGTAACTGGTAATTTGACAGAACCAATACCATGAAGGTCAGGAGTGTTTGTTAAACAGACAAATATGGGTCTGTATTATATCACCGAATGCTTAAAAAAGTGAACGGTGATTGATCGAACTTATATAAGCGAAAGCTTAAAATATCGAAGCAACAGATACTCGAATTTTTTCCTAGGGAAATAATTTGGTTGTCCATTTCTGTTGCTTCGGTATTTTTAGTGCTGTGGTAGAAGTTACGGGTCGGGTTCAGGTTAAGTGCACGATTGTGTGGATGTGAGTGTTAGGGCGAGTTAGGTGAATTAGGGTTAGGTTCATAGGTTCATAGGTTCATAGGTTCATACTAGGCTATCTGCCCAAGGGCATTTATAAGCCTAGCCCATAGTTATGTGGCTTTCGCCACCCCTTTAGTTTGAATAAAAACTATGCCTATCATTTTGCTGTGCCTCTGTCAAGCAGTGACGCTGAAGTAATCCCTGGGGTATATCTGCAATCTCCCATCCATTGGTCAAGATTCCTCTTGAACAAGACCAGAGAGGTGCTCTGCCTCACATGTACCGGGATTTTGTTCCACAGCATAGGGAGTCTCTGGGTGATGAATCTGTCCCTCCAGCACGTTCTATTTATAACCGTGTCAAGGTTTAAGTCTCCGCCCTTGTGGTTCTGAGGGATCTAGATTTTTGAGGTGAAGCATATTCATCAAATCTGGGTTTGACATGGCCTTATATGTCAGGCACAGGTCACCTCTGAGCAAGCGGTATGAGACTGAATAGAGCTGGAGTTCTTTCAGTCGGGCAGCATAAGACATATTTTTGAGACCCTTTATCCTTTTGGTGAGGAACTTTTGGGGCCTTTCAAGCTGCAGCAGGTGTCTGGTCAGATACATTCGAGCAGGGCATTGTACTCAATCATAGGTCTAATAAGTGATGAGTACAGGGGACGATGACCTCCCTTGATCTAGATGTGAATCCCTTCATGATCAGGTGGGTGATATAGAAGGTTTTCCTAACTACTTTAGCAACATGAGTGTCAAAGCGAAGGCTACTTTCAACCTGGGTCCCCAGATCTCTGATGACTTTTCTGTGCTCAGTGGATTGCCACCTATATGGTAGCTAGGGGTAGCCTTGTTTTTCCCAAAGGGTATGACTATGCATTTTTGGCGTTTAACTTCAGGCCATGGCTCTGGCACCAGTTATCCATTTCTGTGAGGCCCTTCTGGAGGATATCTGTGTCAGATGTGTTTTCGACTATGGCCCAGTTTGCAGTCATCTGCAAACTTTGTCAGCCATAACCCTCCTGTGTTTGCTTGTACTTCAGAAAAGTAGATGCCGAACAAGAGTGGACCCAGGACTGAGCCCTGTGGGACACCACTTGTGACAGGCTTCGAGTCTGACATGGCTCCAGCAACTCTGACCCTGTGGGTTCTGTCACTTAGCCAGTTTGCAACCCATCTTGTGATGTATGGGTTTACATTCAAGCTGATGAGTTTTTCGATGATACCTGAGTGGGGTATTGTGTCGAAGGCCTTTGCCAGGTCGAGGTAGGCTGTATGGACTGCCTTTCCCTCATCAATGGCCTTGGTGACTGTCTCGAAAAAGTCAACCAAGTTTAAGAGGCAGGATCTGCCTTTGACAAAGCCAAACTGAGTTGGATCCAAAGTCTGCAAGTTCCCTATGTCTTTATTTATGAGTTCCATTATGATCCTCTCCATGGCTTTGCAGATAAGGCTTGTCAAGCTAATGGGCGGTAATTTCCAGGGTCTGTGGAGGCACCGCCCTTATGAAGTGGGACCACAGTCGCCGTGCGCCACTCCTTGGGTGCGTATCCTGAGGTGAGGCTAAGATTAAACAGCTGTCCTAACTGTGGGTTTAATTCCTCATTGAGTTCATGAAGCACACAGCCGGGGACACCATCCGGTCCCATGGATGCTGTGTTTTTGCCTTAGTGAGGGCAGTTCTCACCTGGGCGTTGGAGATGTTTGGGGGCTACAATCCTCTGGAATAGATATCTCTCCTTTTGGGGGGGAGGGGGGGGAGAAGTTTGCACTGAACCTGTCAGCCAGTATGTTGGCAATGTGTGTAGGTTCAGTAATTTTCACATCATTTTGAACTAATTCTGAGCATATCTGGGAGTTTCCTCCTAGGTTTCTAACATAGCTAAAGAAGGCCTTATGATTCTCTTTAGAGTCCTTGGCGATTTTTCTCTCAAAATTTGCCTTGGATGATTTTATGAGAGCTCTTAGTTTTTTACTTATAATGATCAAAGGTTATTAAATTCCATTCTGATATTCAATGTCTGCACCAAACAAATGTGAGGTGTGATAATCATGGACTTACCTTCAATGCTAAGAAATAGCAGTGTTTATTATTGTATTTTTAGTTAGAAACATATAAAGCTCTGTTTAATTTTTAGTTATCTACATGTATATTAACTGGCAGTTACCACCTTATTCATGAATGAAATTTTCAGATACAGTAAGCCTATCACTTAATATTTCATAGTTTCATAGTATAGTACTAGGCTATCTGCCCTGGGGCATTTGTAAGCCTATCCATAGTGATGTGGCTTCCCATGAAATGGTACAAAAATTGTAAAGAATAAATTTAGAATACTCTGCCTCTGTCTAGTAGTGACACAATGAAGGTCCCCTTATATAATAGAATTAGTTTACTGTGCCCCTGTCTAGTAGTGACACAGATGTGACCCCTGGGATAAACTTACGATCTCCCATCCACTCATCAAGATTTCTCTTGAAAAGAGTCAGTGAGGGGCTCTGCCTAATATGAACTGGGATCCTGTTCCAAAGCATGGGAAGCCTCTGGGTTATGAATCTATCCCTCCAGCATGTCCTATTCATACTTGTGCCGAGGTTTAAGTCTTTAGCTCTCGTGGCCCTGATGGATTTGGATTTTTTGAGGTGGAGCATGTCCATCAGATCCTGATTGGACATGGCCTTGTACGTCAGGCAGAGATCACCTCTGAGCAGGCGGTATGCTACTGAATAGAGCTGAAGTTTCTTTAGTCTGGCAGAATAAGACATATGTTGGAGACCCTTGATCCTCTTGGTGAGGTACTTTTGTGGTCTCTCCAGCTGTTGCAAATGCTGGGTGAGGTACATACCAAATGGGGCATTGTACTCAATCATGGGTCTAATGAGGGAGGAATATAGGGGTACAATGACATCCTTGGATCTGGATGTGAATCCCTTCATGATGAGGTGTGCAAGGTAGAATGTTTTTCTAACCACTTTGGCAACGTGGGTGTCAAATGAGAGGTCGCTGTTGACTTGGGTCTCTAGGTCTTTGATTACTTTTTCCATACTCAGTGGGTTGCTGTCTATGTGATAATTTGTGGGTACTTTGTTTTTCCCAAAGGGGATGACTATACATTTTTTGGCATTTAGTTTAAGGCCGTGACTCCGGCACCAGTTGTCCGTTTCTGTGAGGCCTTTTTGTAGGATGCGTGTGTCTGCTGGTGTTTCGACTATGGCGCCTAGTTTGCAGTCATCTGCGTACTTTGTCAGCCACAGCCCTCCCATGTTTGCTTTAACATCTGAGAAATAAATGCCGAACAAGAGGGGTCCCAGGACAGATCCCTGTGGGACACCACTTGTGACTGGCTTTGAGTCTGATATTGCTCCAGCGATTTTAACTTTATGGGTTCTGTCCTTTAGCCAGTTTGCAACCCATCTAGTGACATAAGGGTTTACTTTTAAGCTGTTGAGCTTATCTATGATGCCTGAGTGGGGTATTGTGTCGAAGGCCTTAGCCAAGTCCAGGTATGCTGTATGGACTGCTTTGCCCTCATCAATGGCTCTAGTGACTGTTTTGAAAAAGTCAACCAGGTTTAAAAGGCAGGATCTGCCCATTACAAAGCCGAACTGGGTGGGGTCAAGTGTCTGTAGGTCCCCTATGTCTCTGTTTATGAGTTCTATAATGATTCTTTCCATAGCTTTGCAGACCAGGCTGGTTAAGCTTATGGGGCGGTAGTTTCCAGGGTCTGTAGAGGCACCCCCTTGTGGAGTGGGACCACTGTTGCTGTACGCCAGTGTTCAGGTACATATCCCGAAGTAAGGCTAAGGTTAAATAGCATTTTTATGTGTGGGTTTAGCTCCTCTTGGAGTTCACGTAACACGCAACCCGGGATACCGTCAGGTCCCATTGATGCTGTGTTTTTTGCTTTGTTTAGGGCGGTTCTTACTTGGACATCTGAGATGACAGGGAGATTACATTCAGGTGGGATAAGTATTTCTTCTTTTGGGGGTGAAGGAGGGGAGAAATTTGCACTGAACCTGTCACCCAGAATGTTGGCAATATCTGTGGGTTCAGTGTATTTTATGTTGTTGTGAACCAACTCTGAGCATATCTGAGGGTTTCCACCCAGGTTTCTAACATAGCTGAAGAAGGCTTTGTGGTTATCATTAGTGTCCTTAGCGATTTTTCTCTCAAAGTTGGCCTTGGATGTTTTTATGAGAGAATGTAGTTTTCTGCTAATGTTGATCAGAGATGTCTTCCCTTCATGGGATTTTGCTCTGACGTGCAGTAGCTTCCTTCTTTTGTTATACAATTTGTTTATGGCTGAGGTCCACCAGACAGGACGCTTACCTTTGGTGGAGAGGGACTTGGATTTGTTTGGGATTGCATGATCCATGCATTCTTGGAGGTGTCCATAAAAAGCATTTGTGAAGGGATTCGGCATTGTGGGATGTGGTATCCACTGGCACAGTGGGCTTAAAGGATACCATCTCAGTCTTAAGAAGAGTGAAGTCTGCTTTTGAGAAGTTTTTCACGGTGGTCTTTTATGCTGGGGGTGGAGGTGGGATATGTACATCCAGGGTGATTAGTTTGTGGTCAGATCTCACTAGAGAGGGGTATACTTCCGGTGTGGAGCATTTTGTCCCCATGTTTGTGATGATCAGGTCTAGTATATTATCTCCCCTAGTGGGAGAGGTGACTAGTTGTTCCAGTGCATTTGAATTTATGAATTCCAGGAACCTTTGGGCTAGGGTATTAGGGCTAGAATAATGTACCCAATCTATGTTTGGGTAGTTGAAGTCTCCTAGTATGATGGTATTTTGTGATACATTCAAATCCTCCAATGTCTTCAGGAAGGCTGAGTGGGGTTCTTGAGATTGGGAGGGTGGTCTGTAACATGCTACCAGTTGTATAGCAGTTTTGCCTATGGTTAGTTGCACCTGTATGGTCTCTGATGCTTCATGTGTTGCTACTAACCTGGAGGTGTGGGTGTCCTTGATGAATATGGACACTCCCCCTCCCTTTGTGGTTCGGCCCGGGTTTTGGGGCCGAAAATCATGATACGAGGTCTAACCTGGTAATGCTGGGGTGCTCTCCGGAGCCTTGAACCAGGTTTCAGTTACTGCACAGACGTTGATGTTCTCCATGCTGAGGAGTGCATCAAGTGCATGCATCTTGAGATTTAGACTTCTGGCGTTGAGCAGCATTACCCTTATTTTTTTTCCATTTTTGTTTTCTAAGGAGGTGGGTTTGTCTTTTGAGCCTTGCCTAAAAAAGGCACTATGGGGGTGGCAAGAGCCTTAGCGAATATCTGGAAGCCCAGTGGTGACAGGTGTAAGCCATCCCTTGCGAAGCAGCGTGGCTTGTCCAACATGTCATCCCAGGCAGACAGATATTGGATCAACTTAGAATGACACCAGTACTTGAGCCAATTGTTAAAGCTGATCATCTTGTCTTTGTATTGTGGTATCATTCTTGGTGAGGACAGGATGCTGCTCAGGGTCAGGGTCATACCAGCCTGGGCTACATAATCGGAGAGCTCCTCTATGTCTCTTTTCATGTAGTCCAGGGAGGTACGTCTCAGGTCATTCACACCAGCATGGACAATGACGGAGTCATATTTGTACTTGCTTTGGAGTGACCTGAGTGCATGTGTTATGTGGCGGATCCTAGCTCCAGATATACAGCTCACAGTCACCTTCTCCTTGTTCAGCCTGGTCAGCGGGACATCAGTGTGTCTGACTATAGAGTCACCTATTACTAGTGTATCAGGCAAGGTGTTTGGCCTTAAGGGCTGTGATTGGTTGACACACTGATTTATTGAAGTATGTGGTGCATGTGTTTTGTTTTGAGGTGGTGGATTTTTGGATGTCTGCTTTGGGAGCCTCTGTTGTTTTGGTAAGTTTTTTATTAGAGCCTCCGAGTATGTCTTTGTGTTTTTATGTGTTTGGTTTGCGGTTGTGGTAGGTATATGTGGGACTGGGATTGTTGTGTGTGTAGTTGCCATCTCCTCCTGTCTGGTCATGCCAGCCCTGAGTTGAGAGAGTTCAGCCTCCAGTTTGGCTATATAGTTGCATCTCTCACATGTATTTGTGTTTGTTGGGAGGAAGAGAGGGTTGTCTGTGTACATGAGACAATTGTAGCATTGTCTCAAGATACCGAGATTGACCAGCTGAACTGGAGATGATGCCAGTAATCTACCACTCGACATGCTAGAACAGTATAAGGGAGTGCTGTACCTTTAAGGGAAGTGGATATTCACAGGGGTGGTGAGTAGATGTAGTGCTTTACTTAGTACGAGAGTGCTTACTTAGTAGAGAAGTATTGAGAACAAGTGCTAGGCTTATAATATAGTGAGTAGTCTGATTATACTAAGAGTAGAGCTTCCTTAAGGGAAAATTTGAAGAGCAGACTTGGCAGAGCCAGAAAAAGTTTAACCGGCGCTATGCGCACAACCGCGCAAAGCCGTGCAAACGTGGATTTTAAACAGTGAACTAAAAAAGAGCTAGAAATGGTCCAAAACAACCAATTACTACAGCTTCTTGTGCTGAGGTCACTTCCTACAGGGACAGATAGGCTGCTCAAGGCTCCCCACTCCCACTGGTGAGCAAAGAAACTTCCTTCTATCCAAGTAAGGTAATGGACAACACAGGAACTACACCACAGCCCAGAATACAGCAATGCCTGTAAACTGGTCTAAACTAGTCGAGAAAGGCAGGAAAACAAGGATTATTTTTTTGTTTTTTTGGTAGAAACACACAGAAAATGCAGAAACAGTGATAAATTAGTTACACAGGCTAGCACACTTTAGTGGGAAGCCTCCACAGTTAAATTAAACAAACAAACAACAAACTTTCGATCAAATTCGACTAAAATGTAACTTTAAGTGCAGATTTTAAAATAATGCAGCAAACAGTTAAAAACAGTTCAAGCTAGTTCAGGGTAAGCTACAGAAGCTATTCCAAGTGAAAAAAAAGCAAAGATACTTAAATCCAGAAAGTAGTCGCTTTTCTGAGTTCCCTGCTGCTAGGACCACTCTGCAGACCCACGAGGAGCTTGTCTGAGTAGTATAGCCAGAAAAAAATGCCCAGAGGCGGATTTTAAACAGTGAACTACAAAAGAGCTAGAAATGGTCCAAAACAACCAATTACTATAGCTTCTTATGCTGAGGTCACTGTTAGGCTAAATTTTCTTACTATATAAAATGTTTTACTCTACTTTCATATAGTATAGAGATACAATGAGTGGATACTTGACTGGTAGTTAGCACCTTATCCATGAATGAAATTTCATATATAGCAAGCCTATCACTTAACATTTATGTGCTGTTAGGTAAAATTTTCTTAATATATAAAATGTTTTATTCTACTTTCATATAGTACAGAGATATGATGAATGGCTATTTGACTGGTAGTTACCACATTATACATGATATAAATTTTCTTATACAGTAAGCCTATCACTTAATATTTATCTCTCTAAGCAAATGCTTCTTCTTTATTCACATATAATATCTATTAAATATTTATATGTTTATTTGTTAGAAGTAGTAACAAAATAGTGTTTGTTTTTGACATGGTTTGGTTAGGAAGAGGCTTGAATGGAAAATTCATCATGCCTGGAATATTATGTTCCATGTTAAGGGGTGTAAATGTTTATTATTCAATGGTGTTTTTTTATTTTTTTTTCCTGTCCATAACAAATACTTATATTATTATATTCACATTTATCATTCAGTATTCACAACAATCAGACTCTGAACATTATACACAAAACAATGTCTATTTTAAAGTATACTTCCTTGAATATCAATGGATTGAACAATCCAAAAAAGAGGTGTAGTCTAAACAAATACTTACTACATAAATCTGATACCGTTTTCCTACAAGAAACACATTTAGTATCTGAAGATGTTAATAGACTCATATTAAGAGATTATACTGTTTTAGTGGGATCTCATTTCAAATTTAAAAGAAGAGATATTTTAACATTATGGAGAAAAACACCAGGAATGCCTAAAATTATAGATACATACTCAGATAAAAATGGAATGTTGGGCAGAGTAGTAATACAATTAGAGAAAATATACTACACTCTCATAAATGCATACTGGATACCAGGTATGGGTGTGAATATTTTTTAAAGCACTTAGACATTATTGCAACATACTCTAAAAGTGAATTATTATTTGCTGGAGACTTTATATATTATCTTTCAATGAAATTATAAATAATAAAATAAAAAAAAATCCTCAGTAGCAAAACACTTGAATAATTACATAAATTCTATGAATCTGAGAGATATAGCTATCATAAAACTATCAAATTCTTTGAAATTCACACTTCATTCATGAAAATTTGGAACTCAACTAAATATAGATAAAGTTTTAGTCTATAATTTGATATATTTTAAGATAGAAGGGTTATTGATTGTTTCATGTCCACTGTCTGACAACAATGCTATACTGTTTCAATTAACAATAAGCAGAAACATCTTAATTCATTGTCAAAGAATACCTGCTTATATTATGAAACTAAAACGCTTTCAAGAATGGTACTCGAAAATAAAATCAAATCATAGCCCTTGATAATAATAATGGATAAGTTTCTGATTCTATTATTTGGGATACATTGACGATAGTTTCATATGCCAAGATTAAAAGCTGGTATATAGCAAAAAGGAAAGAATAGGATAAGGAATTAACAAACATCCAAATGGAAACTGACAAATAAGAGCATTTAAGTCAATAAACTGGTCATATCTGTTTAGAACATTAAGAGAATATAACTTTTCTAATGAAGTCATAGAACTAATTAATAAGATTTATACTAATTCAATATCTTATGTAAAAGATAGGCACATTCATACCTAGTCCCATGAAAATTTTAAAAGGAAAAACAAGGATGTCCTCTATCCCATTTATCTGCACTTGCAATAGAACCTTTAGCTAACTTCATAAGGCATAATATAAATATAAAAGGTTATAAATTAAATGAAAATCTTTCCCCTAAAATCCAGTTTGCTAATGATATTTTAATCACCAGTGGAAGCGTTGAAACATTTTTAGAACATTTAATACAGTCTACAGACTTCTTTGAAAAACTATCAGGGCTAATAATCAAAATAAAACAAAGCCGTTGCTAATAAACAGATAACTGATAGGTTGACTACAATTAAAAACTTAAACTAGGGAAATTCTCAAATAAAATATTTATGAATAATCATTGACTCAACCTATAAACAATCAATAGCAACTATTATCAGCAAGTAATCAATACTATAACAAATTTAACAGAAGCAAGGAAAAAATTATTCTTTACTTTTGAGGACAGGCTAACTCTAAAATAATAGTATTGCTGAAGATGTTATACATCAGCCAATCAGTAATACTCCCCGCATCAAAACATATAAAACAGCTAAACTCCATTTTAATAAAGTTCTTGTGGCACCCCAAAAACTTAGAATCTCCCAACATCAGCATACTTTAGTTTTGGAAGAGGGATGTATTTCTTTTCCTAACATTGGACTATATGCTACATCTATGATTATAAAAACAGTTTACATGTGTGGAAATCAATTCATGAAACACTGATAACACAAAAATAAAAATATAATTGTGCTATTTATAAATATTGATAGAAATGTATTATAAAAAGATATTTATTGATTGAAAAACACCAATATATCCTTCTTCCTTTTATGAATCACATTCTTATATTATTTAAAAACTCTAACTCAAATTATTTGGGTAAAGATATAGCAATAATATTATTCCCAAAAACTTACATGAGTGGATATTTAATATCTTTTAATACCAAAAATGATAGATTTGAAGGAGAATGGGCTTATACATTGACATTAATTCTTGTCAGAAAAGAAAATACTTTCTGCAGATTATGTAATTGCAAAATACAGCATAAAAATAATACTTGGTTAGACTTGCAAACATGTAAAGAACTTATACAAGATAAAATCAAAATAACATTCAATACACAAAATACTCATATTCCCAAAATTCGAAACCTTCTAATAGCAGTAACAAATCACATAATATTTCTTCTTTACCAATAATTTACAAAATCCTAAGAACTGAATTTTCTTCATCTGATAGCTCATTCTGGTCATATTCAACTAAGAAGAAATTTCAGATAATAATAAAGAATGATCATTGAAATCAGCAGCGAAAAAAAAAAAAAACA
This sequence comes from Protopterus annectens, assembly GCF_019279795.1. Lineage (NCBI taxonomy): Eukaryota > Metazoa > Chordata > Ceratodontiformes > Protopteridae > Protopterus > Protopterus annectens. The sequence goes on from NC_056733.1 coordinate 1,507,559,474, forward strand.
TCTTCTCCATACTGGAAAATATGTACATGGAAATTTATGCATATAAATTTTTTCACACCTCAAAAGACAGCAGCTATATATAAACTAGATAACACAAAATGTTGGAGATATGAGATAGACCTTACTTTGGATTGGCAACATATGATAATTGGTTGTAAAATAGTTTTGGACTGACTTCAGAAACTTTTGTACAGCATTGTGGCTGGAGAAGTTGAACTTCTTAGATTCTCTTATATTATTTAATGCACTTGCACCTGAAATTATTCTAGTATCACAAATTCCTCTTCTTTGGAGTATTTTACCAATAGCTAGAAAAAAACATTACAAAAAACTCGAAAATGAAGACTATCTCATTCAGTAAAGAATGTATCAGTTTAGCAAAATTAGTATGTAATAACAAAATACTTGCTATACAAATGAGAAGTAAATATGTGACATAAATTATTAGCCTGGGAAAATTAGAAAGCTTACTAGAAAAGTATTAATTATATTAGAAATGTTTTGAATTTTAAGGACTTTGTAAATAGAATGTGCATAGTTTCATGAAATTGTTAATTAATTATTGTGTAAATTATTATTGTTTTGTTTTAAAATCAAATAAAAAGTTTAAAACAAAAATTACTTCAAATGTCATACTAAAATTTCATACAATTAAAAAGTTTCAACAGCACAAACTGATGCCAAGCAACTCACCTTTATTCTCTGCAGGATTAATGTATCTATCAAGTATGCCTTCTAATGGAGTTTTCCTTTTAAAAGGTTTAACCCTACAGAACAAATGTTATCCATTCCAGTAATATAGTTGAACCCAATATATAAATATTTTTTGCAATCCGACCATTTCATCTCAGCAGAAAAAAGCCTAAAATACATTAAAATGTCACCTTAGATTGCTCGTTACACATTAATTCAATTATTGGTATTCACTGATTTAATTAGATTGATTCAATCTCATTAATCAATTCTTCAGTAATTCTGCCACAAAACATACTACAAGTTGTTGAGGTGAACACAGTTTAATAATCTTCAACATGACTACTACTTTATTTACTTTTATTTGGAAAGTTCATCTGGATGTATAACCCATTTTCAGCAACAGTCTGGAAAGAAAAGATCCAACCAATAAATAAAAACAGTGAGAATATTAATAAAACAACTACAATCCTTGCATACTTTCTCAGTCATGAATTACAGACCATGTGTATAAGAAGACATTAACTTGGTTCCATAAACCCAAACTGACAGAAGATAAAATAAGTGAATAACATGCTGTTCCTTTTCAACACCACAGCAAATAGGCAGGCTTAAGGTTGTACCTAGAATATCAGTAAGCGTGGTCATAATTACTGACATCAACTTTATCTTCTTTTTGGTTAAGCCTTGAAGGTATTAATGGATGTTAAAAGGTTTTCTCTTATCTTTCTGATTCTCACATGGCTACTACTGGACAGTCACTAGTTTGCAGAATAATGAAATACAGAATACCCTGAATGACATATGTGAGATATATTTGTATGTCAGTAGATGATATTATCATTCAAATAAAATAGCAGTGACATCTTTTGATCTATGCTATGGCACTAATTGTATATTTATATTTTTCCTCTGTTTGAAATGACACTCTGAGCCACAGCAGTTCTGTGTATGGGTATTTAAGATGTTCAGTTTTGCAATGTCCCATGAATAAGAAAATCTGTTCTTATTCTTGAACAAATGTGATTTTTCCATAGTTAATAAATATAGTAAATAGTAACCATAAATAAACACATCACCGAGGGTTAGCAATGATAATTCCCACTTAATTATTAAAATACACACTATTGAGTGCTTTCATCCCTCTACAGTGCAGACTTTATCAGAATATGTAAGACTATATAATTAGACTGTTTAAATAACCTTAAACACATTCACTATTGGTTCATTAAACACCAATGATGAGTCAAAAATATTAATCATGTGTTTTTCGATACATGGACTGAATTAGGACCACAATTAGAATGAGTAAAATAATAAACATATGTAATAACTCTTTAAATGTTAAACATAAAATATTGTACATTGGTGTGACTTGTTTAAGTGTGTCTAGAGTCAAACCTTAGAAATTAAAAATTACTGAAACTGTACAAACTTATTTTTGCCATCATTTATTCAGCAAGATGAAAGTATAATTACAAACCCCCCCTTCACAGTTTATCAGCCTTCTCTTTTAAAACTGGCACTATAGAGAGTGAGTCATTCAACCCAGGTGGAAGATTTGCAGCTAATCTCAGCTGTCATTGCAATTCCTTTTTATACAAAAGGTTTTTCCAATCTCCTCCTCTAGGTTTGATGTTTATAGATTCAAGTATACCAAATCTAAATCTGACAAACACCTTACAAACCAAGGAATGTCTGTATAAAGTGTTAGTTTCTTTCTTGTTTTTGATCTCATAGATTCTATTTTTCAGAGCCCGCTTAGTTTTTCCAACATAAAATCCAGTACGTTTCACATTTGGCCAAATAAACTATACTGGTTTTGAAACAATTCACTATCATGAAAATTATTTTACTTTCCATATCATTTGCCAAAATAATATCCAGATCTTTGATGATGTAAGAGCATTGACTATAACAACCACAAGGCTTTGTACCTGTACCAGAAGCAATATTTTTGTCCACCTTGTTTTCCAGAAGTTTTTTACATTACTACCCACTTTGTTAATAAATAACCGTTCTTCCCCCACCGCTCACTTAACATCCAGATTCACTCTAAAGTATTCCAGTTTGTCTTGCAGATATGTTTTTTTCCCCCTAAAATAGGACTGTATTGTACAACTCAAACCTTTTTAGATCCATTTGAGTTGTCATGGTTATTTTTTAAATTAGGAAGACCCACATCTAAAAGTGGTTTATACCTTTTTCCCCCATTCATTATGCACCCCTTCAATAATGTTATCCACCATCTTTTGGGGGGGCTAATCTCTCTCACAAAACTTACATACATCTTAATTTGAACAGTTCCCCTCTTACATCTTCAAAATGAGATCTCATATGGGCTATTTGAATCACCTGTCCTTTAACCAAACGCTTAACTATTCTTTTTTTCTGTAACAGAGGGTGATAACTTGAAAAATGGAGGTAAGAGTTACAAAATGTACTCTTTCAATAAATATTGGATTTAAAACCATCTTTGTTGTGTGAAGCAGTAGTGTCCAGGTAATGAATCATTGAAACATTACATTCATATGTAAATTCCAAGAAGTCTGTAGTATTATTTAAGTATTCTATAAACCTAGGTACTTCCTCTATCTTACCTTTCCATAGAATAAATATGTCATCCAAAAAAAGTATGCATAGTTGAATGTTGCTCCAAAATTCGCATTTAAAAACATGTTTGAGTTCCCATCCCAGTAACACTACATTGGCATACACAGGGGCACAGGCTACCCCCATTGCCATGCGTCTGAGTTGCTGAAAATACTGGCCTTCAAAAAATATATAATTGTTCTCTAAAATTAATGCCATTAATTCACACACCAGGATAATTTCGTCATGGCTTAAGGTAGAACAGGTAAAAAGAGTCTCTTCAAAAAGACTCTCTTCAAAAGGTTCTAACACCTCATCCTTAGTAATGAATGAAAAAAGATATTTGACATCTACAGTTAAAAATATTAACTCCTCAAAAAGATTTCTTGTTTTAAATGCCCTGAAAATTCCCAGGAGTCATTAACTAGGTGGGGCATTTTTTCTACGACATGCCTAATCAGTTTGTCAACCATGATAGCCAAAGGATGAGTTTTAGAGCCACTAGCAAAAACAATAGACCTAAGGAGTGGCTCAGTGATACTTTTGTGTACCTTTGGTATTCCAAACATCAACAGAACAATAGGGTTGCTGTTCACTAAGAACTCATAAACATCATAATTAATTCACTGACTGAGAACGTATTATTCTAAATATGAATCTATCTGACTGTTCATAGGTTCATAGTTTAGTACTAAGCTAACTGCCCTTGCGAGCAATTTTAAGCCTAGCCAATTATCCCTTGTGAGACTCAAACCCTGCACCTTGTGTTTTTAAGGCAAACACCTTAGCCATTAAGCCACCCTCCCAACCATAACATATATTCATTTGGTTTTTGGACACTTGAATATAACTGTTTATATCGAATAATATATTTTGCATAACATTAAAATAGTCTTCCAAATTAAAGATAACCATCCCACCTCCTTTAGTGGGTACCATTATACGTAAAGTATTACCTTCCCTTAACTGACAGATGAGAGGTCGTTCTTCTTTAGTTAAATTAATATAAAATTTACTCCCTTCTGCCCAAAGGTTATAAATATCGTCCACCACTGCTCTTTCAAAAACATTAGCTAAAGGATGGAGTGGGGGTTTAAATACATCTTTTTTCTTTATTGCACAATGACCACATGCATTTGACTCATCATTATTCTGACAGAATAAAATACTGAAATTCAATTTCCTAGTATAAATTTTAATGTCTATCAAGCTGTCTGCTACATGTGGTATTTTTGTAGGTACATACTTAAAATCTTTTAAAATGGTGTAAAAAAGTCCTTAGTTATAATTTTAATTATAATAATTTTATTAGTGAAAACAGAGTAGATTAGCATGGCCCCTGTGAAAGGATGGCATGAAAATTTGTGAAGCTTTCTATACTTTTTCATCATGGAACTCATAAACAAAGACATTGGTAACCTCCAAACTCTGGACCCCACCCAGTTAGGGTTAGCGAAAGGCAGATCATGCTTCCTGAACCTGATCGACATCTTTGAGGCAGTCACCAAAGACGCAGACGAGGGTAAGGTGGTTCACACAGCCTATCTTGACCTCACCAAGGCTTTCAACACCGTCCCCCATTCTGGAATTATAGCTAAACTCACTAAACCAGGTATAAATCCCTATGTCACAAGATGGGTTGCCAATTGGCTCACTGAATGAACCCACACTGTAAAAGTTGCAGACTCCAAATCTGACTTCAAACTAGTGACAAGTCGAGTACCACAAGGTTCAGTCCTGGGACCTCTCCTGTTTGGTATTTACTTCTCTGAAGTACAGGCTAACACAGAAGGCCTTTGGCTAATGAAGTTCACAGATGACTGCAAACTAGGAGCTATAGTTGAGTCCCCAAATTATGCGGACATCCTACAGAAGGGTCTCACTGAGTCAGATGCCTGGTGTCAGAGCCATGACCTCAAGCTCAATGCCAAAAAGTACACTGTCATGCCCTTTGGTAAAAACTCTGTACCCATGAACTACCACATAGGCTCCGTCTACTTAATGCTGAATGTATGATAAGAGACCTTGGGACCCAGGTGGACAGTAGTCTCTCCTTTTATAATCACATCATCACAATAGTCAGGAAATCCTTCTATGTGGCACACCTCATCACAAAAGGGTTCTCATCCAGGAAAAAAGAGGTCATTGTTCCCCTCTACTTGACACTCATTAGACCCATTATAGAGTACAACACCCCTTTTGGAATGTACCTCACAAGACATCTGCAGCAGCTGGAAAGGCCACAGAAGTACCTCACAAACAGGATTACTGGCCTCAAACAGATGCCCTACACTGACTGCCTCAAAAAACTCCAGCTTTACTCCTGTAGCATACTGCCTACTCCGAGGTGATATCTGCCTAACATATAAAGCTATGTCAAACTCAGAGCTGTTGGATATGCTACACCTAAAGAAATCCAAATCCCTCTGAGCTACATGCTCTAGGGACTTAAACCTTGTCACCACAATAAACAGGACATGCTGGAGGGATAGATTCCTGTCCCAGAGACTCTACACATCTATGTCATGCAAAGTTCCTCATTAGCATTGAAAAATCTTGATGAGTGGATGGGAAATAGGAAATACACACCGGGGATCACTTCTGTGGCTCTGCTTGACAGGGACACAGGAAAATAACTTTCTTGGGTGGTGTAAGCCAGGGAACCTTGTTGACTAGGCTTACTTAGGCCCTTGGGCCAATAGCCTAGTACCTACCTATGATAGCAATGCAAAATATGATCATCTGAACAAGTTAAGTCGTGTTCCTTCCTCTCCTCTGATGGACATATCTCTTCTGGACTTGGGCAGCATAACTGTGAGATATACAAATCCTCTCTAAATTACTGTTCGCTAATCTATCTGAGTGTCAAATTGGTTGAAAATCATGCTGGTACACACCCTCCATTCGGTGGATATTCTCAATGAGGTCACTATTTAGCACAGTTCCTCACCCTTCATCTTCATTAAATCTGTTACTATTGTAATATCTGTTATCCATGTGATAGTGACTCATCATGTGAAAAGAAACAGGTGGTGGGATATGCTGTTTTGTCTTATATTCTTAAATATCTCTATCTAACTTATGTTTCTTTTTATGAAACAAAGTATTACATCTCCTTTCTACCCTTTCAATACCTTTCACATATAACCCGATATTGATTAAAAAGCAGGTCACTTAAAATATTTTCATTCAGTTGTTCCACTTCCTTAAGGATCTTTCCCTTCAAGTGTTCATTGTAATTCAGCACTTTATCTAAAAACTCCAACTCCTCTATATTAAGATATAGTAAAATAAAAAGCATAAACCGCCACTCCTCCATAGAAAGCAACACTTTAAACTGAGAGTAAAATATGGTAAGTGCTTTTACGACCTTTCGTTACTTCATCCAACCATTTAAAAAAACACATTCAAAACATACTATTGAAATACAAGATAATTAAAAGTTAACCAATCACCATAAAAAGAAAATAAATAAATAAACAAAAAACAAACAAAAAAACAGTCAAAACATGGCATCTGCATATAATGGATATTACAGCACAAATTTTCTAAACCAGTAGAGTGAGACCTCAGAAATGGTTAACCTATTAAATACAAAGATCACATTTAATGGGGAACTTGGATCTGCCCAGCTCTCATATTAATATTATCCAATAATATGTCTGCATGTGTTCAGAACACCTATCAAAAGAAGTACAACATCCACCTATCAATACTCTTTACCCCTCAAAACTACCAATCAGGATATCCATTAACTTCACCAATCTGGGGAGAAAACCATCCCTTCAGACCAATAAAACACTTACATCTATCAACCTATCAAAACTTACAAAATTGAAAATCTACAAATCAGAACAAAAAGAAAAATATTCAGATAATGTTATTAGCTGCTTATGACAGCCTGGGCATGAGAAAGTGATCACCATTGCCCTGTGAATATAAGAATATAAAATAAAACCATAAAACCTTTTAGTGTTCAATTAGTTATAACCCTCACTGATACTGTAACCAAAATAATAAAAACATATGTAGTATAATATCATCTGTGGCAAACAGACGAACTAAACCTCATCTTAATAAGCATCTCCACACCCTACCTTTAATCAACTTAGAACTCCTAAACGTAGCAAATAATCTTACTATTAAATAAAACTGGACTGCGAGAAGCAAAATAAACTATACCCTGTGGGTGAAAAAGTGCATAGAACTCATCATAAGCCAATGAGGCAGCAGCCGATCGAAGCCATAGCACACAACATGCCAACAATCAAACCACATATTTCAAAGTGCAACTTGAAGCACAAACAGCAGCCTCTGAGCATGTCTAATGGTGGCAGCCAACAAATAGGGTTCCTAACATCAGAGTGTCTATCAAAAACTTATTTAAGAGGAAACCATCCAATCAAAACTATGTAATATAACTACTATGAAACAAGAAAAACTCATCCATTAAACAATAAATCAGTCATAAAACATCCTTGAACATCAAGATATTAAAACATCCTACAAAAATGCAAACCACAGTCAATCACAACATATAAAAGTTTATGCTTACAATGTAAAAGCACAATCGCTTTTGCGTATCTCAAAAACAAGAAACATTCAATCAATCCCTTGACACAAAACAGCCAGTTACAAAAAAACAAAACAAAAAGCCACATTAAGGTCACCAAGGACCTTTTATCATTGTCACAACAATCAAAAATAATTCAACAAACTAATCATAGAGTGACCAAAGGATGTCAAATAGCCAATCAAATAGCACAAACACTAAAATAAACCAATCACACACAAATCACTCAACTCAAACCCAAAACAAGACTTAAATCTGACTAAAATATAATCAAAATACCTGAAACTAAAATTCATAAATTAAAAATACAAACAACAAATCAGGTGAAAGGAAACCTAGGTGCCATAAACAGAAAACAACAAATCATCAAAACCTCATAACCCTAACAATGTCATATTCATAAACATTATATAATGTATATAAATTGATTCATGTATATTATGAGCTATGCTTCTGTAGTGTGGATTTTTATATAATTATATAACATTTATATAATGTTTATGACAGTTGGGCAGATCTAAGTTACTCATTAAATGTGATAGGTTGATTTTTGTATTTAATAGGTCTCACTCTACTGGTTCAGCATTTTGTGTTGTAATATCCATTTTATGCAGATGTCATGTTTTGACTGTTTAATTGTTTTTTTACAGTGATAAGTTAATTTCTAATTATCTTGTATTTAAATAGTATGTTTTGAATGTGTGTTTTTATTGGTCTGATGAAGCGACGAAAGGTTATGAAAGCGCTTACCATATTTTACTCTCAGTTTAATTAAAATATTGTTTCCTACACAGAGGTGGTGGTTTATGTTTTTTAGTCTACTGTTTGTTGTATACCACTGAGTTACAGTTGCAGCACTTATTCTCATTGTTTTTTCTTGGATATAGCAAAATGTTTGAATAAATTAGCTGTGTATCAGCAATGTCTGTGCCAGCAACATTTCAGCAAGTACACACACACTCACACCCCCTCCCACACACATTCACAGTCACACACACACACACACACACACACACACACACACACACACACACACACACACACACACACACACACAGACACACACAAAATATCAATTACTTGCAAATGATGTGCGCAGACTAGTATAACTCCATTCACAAAACTAATTAATCATTATAAACATGGCTGTTAATTTCATACAGCAAATAAATTGATTAGCAGATCTAAAATGTTACCTTAACTAATATGGGACAAGGAAAAATGCCTGATAAGCACCCTCTCCATACAGAGATTCAACCACAGATTATAAACACCAAAAGTTGTTTAAAGATGTTAGTGTAACTGATACTTGAAAGGTATCCTCATCCTTTGTCATATACATCAGATCAGTCTCCTACCCACAAGCCTATTTACTAACTGACTCCACAACATATAGGACATCCATTGCTGTCAGTGCAATGCATTCTTCCGGTCCAACTGAAGAGAAGGCTCATGCCATGTATGCTATTGGTCAGCATTCTAAGACAACATTCCATGCCATTAAAGTTATAAGCACAGCTTTTTTTTTTTTCAAGGACAAATGGCAGCAGTTAACCCAAGAAGCTCAAGGCCTATTTTCGGATTTGGAAGGTACACAAAAACAAAACCAAAGCTTGGTTAACAAAAAGAAAGGTCAACCATTTTCTGAAGAGGAGCCAGTGATGCAAATACTGGCTGCCAAAAAGTCCAGATGAAAGACTTGGAAAGTTACCCCTTCTCCAGTTGATGTTCCAAGACCACTTTTGGAGGCCAATCATCAACCAGAAGTTAAAGAAGAAGGCATGGTGGCATGGATTCCACTGATAGAAAGGGGTCAAAGAGTAGATGTGTACTTAGAAGAATTTCTAGAATTTTTACATTGCTCTATAAAGGAAATTTGGTCCCCCCCCCCCCCGCACCTGTTAGCAACACTCAAGGGCTGAAATATCCCTGCCTAGTTCAGGCTTAATCTTCTTAAACATCCTCTCAGACTCCAAACAACTCCACTCTCCCAAATAAGAAAGGTAGACCAATAAACCTTGATCTCAGTACATAACAATTATTAGCCTCCATGGCACTGGAGAGCTCATTCAAACAAGATCTTATATCACAGCTAACTTTCCAATAAATATTTAGGAGAAAGACATTTTGGGATACTCCACAGGTGTCTTTGATTTAATAAACACAGAGGGCATCCACAAGATTACTGAGTCTGAGAATGTGAGGTCTGAAAACCATGCTGTAGTACTCACTACCCTTGGGAAAAATGCATCGACCGAGAATCTAACCAGGAACTGGGACAATTGGGTTTTGGTTTTTCTGGTTTATATTGGCATCTTCTCAGAAGAGGACCAGAGTTAATATCTACCATTACTTGCTTATTTTCTCTCCCTTAGGGAAGCAAATTACATCTGTGGCAGGGCAGCATGGTCATTTTCAATTCTCTCTGTGCAATTGCTTCAAATAGCATACACGTGTTGCTGTAATAAATGTTGAGTAAGTGTTTTCTGCTATTAATTTGATAGTTTTATGGAGCAACAGCATTGCAAGGGTGCCAGTGGGCTTTTGACTCATGTATTTCTCCCTTATATTTTCCCTTGTCTCAGTGGCTTCTTGATGGTTGACAGGTTGGGTTGACCAACAAGATTTGTGTCAAGGCAAGTTATGTATAGACTAAGAGTTAAGCCCAGAGTAGTTGGTTAATAAGTCATGTCCAAGGGGTCTTAGATTAGACACCCAGACCATAGACGATTGCTGGAATAGGACTGGTTACACCAATTAGCAGGATTTGCCACAGAAAGCTTATAACTGCATCATATTCAAGAGCAATGTTGGCTGTTGGCATCATTAGTACTTCTTTGCTTGTTTCTGTAATTAATGAAACGGTCATAAAGGCAACACTGGTGTCATCTTTCACTCAGCTATAGAGGATAAGCACTGCTTACCAATAAGCTACATTGTCCTTGAGTAAGTCAGGCAAGGGCAGAGCTTAGAGGACCTTAAATAACACCAACCTAGTGCTGCTTGGCATTTCAATAGCAGCTCAAAAACACTACAAATTTTGGGACAAGATATCCAAGTTCTTACAGGGGGGTGGTTACCACATGGCTTATCCCCTCCTGTTCCACCTTTATACCTCATTGGGCTCTTGACAGCTGACAGGTATGCTTGACCAAAGAGGATTAGGTCAAGCCAAGTTAAGTTTGTGCTAAGAGTTAAGCCTGGAATTACTGGTTAATATGTCATGTCTGAGAGAGCTTGAATTATACATCCAAACCATAGACAATATAGGGAACCACACTGGTTCTGCCATCTGGTAGGATTTGTCATAAAATGCTTATAACTGCTTTATATTTAAGTGTAATAGTGGCTTTTGGCACCATTACTTCCTTAGTTGTTTTATCATTAATAAAATGCTTGCAAAGAAAGCATTAGTGTCACCTTTGACTAAGCTCCAGAAGACAAAGAATAAGTAAAACAGAGGAATTGAAAACTAGGTCTTCATATTCTAAGACAGAGAGGCAAGCTGTGAAACAGTTACTTTGACAAAAGCTAAAGACTAAACTATATAAACTGAATGTCCAATCTGTATTAAAAGGCATACACTGCAGTCATATATGGGCAGTTTAAAAATAAATACGCTCCCACTTCTCAAACACACAGAGCAGTTCATTCATTTTCATAATATGACTATCATTTAAATCACAATGACATAATTCTCCTTCAGGAAGTAAGGCAATTTTTCCATAAACTATCACAATAATGCATTTTTAAAGATACAGATATGTATCATCTTATATTCGGAAAAGAAGGAAGATTAGTCTATTTTAAAGGATACCAAACCCTGGAGGGCAGTTCATTGACTAAGTTTTTACTGTGTATCATAAAGCTGATGAAAGTCAATATCTCTGAAAAAAAAATAGAAAAAAAGCCAAGATAATAAACACTCACAAGTCATCACATTAATCGAAATGCAAACATGAACTACTGAAAAAGATGAACAATACATTTAGTTGTATGGATAGTCTAGCCTTATGTGAGTAGGTTCGTAAGAAACTCTGTGTTTCTTTCCATCTGCATTGTGCAGTAATAGCATCATTAAATCAGTTAAACAAAAGACTAATCTTTTTGAAGGCTGTACTAAAATTACGCAAACACACACACACACACACTTTATATATATATATATATATATATATATATATATATATATATATATAGATATATAGAGAGAGAGAAAGAGAGAGAGGGGCAGAGACAGAGAAAGTGAGAGAGATACAAACAATACAATTTTTGATTTTTCTCAAATATTTTGTGGTTGGAGTTAGTATATGAAAGTAAAGGGGGGAGGCGGAAGCCCCCTCTGTCACCCCTGTACAAACACAGTGTGTTTGCAACTGTTCCTATGACATTACATGCACTGCAGATGCAGAAGGACTGCACTGTATTTTATTCTGCAATCACTTTTAATTTTGTATTTTTGATATTTGCCACATTTAGTCTTGGTATTTTTATAGTGGATTTAGCGCGACGAAGTAACCAGTCAAGAGATTATAATCGTGTGTGTGTGTGTGTGTGTGTGTGTGTACACGCACACACACACACACACACACACACACATATATATACATAAATATATATATATATATGTACATACATATAGATAGATATACATGTATGTGTGCACATAGGGGAGAACCACACTTGATCAAGTCTGTTTAAAATTGACATCTGTTTATTGATGCATAAAACAGCACTATTCCTGGTTTGGAGAATATGCCCTTTGGCCAGTATTGCATGATCTCAGAGTGAGAATAATAATATACTGGAAGTGCAGTTATGATTAGTGATAGGATCCCCCTTTCATCATCTTAGTAATGTGACTTAACTCTAACACTGCAGCTTATCTTATGAAATGCCCTTTCAGAAATACTACCACTATTCAGACAAACCATGTCCTAAAGTATTCCTATGGTTTAGGGGTTTTTTTTGCTTGTTTTAGTTTACTATATTTTTTGTGTAGACTGATCATGCGCTGGGTGTAGAGGTACTCACCTCCTCTCCAGCAAAATACATTTTTAATTTTTTTTGTGGTATCTGCTAGTCCTTATATGTTGTTTACAGGTTTCTAGAAGAATTGTGTTCAGCATTTTTACGATGATGTTAATGGATTCCACATTGTTTTTTCATTTAAGGGTCCTGTAATAACCAAAGTATATTTTATACTGTTGTCAGTTACCGCAACAAATAAACAATCCAGTAACTTTATAGAATAAGGACTACACTGTTATCCATCTGCTCATGCAAAGAAAAAATGCAGAACATTTTAATGTCATTGGTCATAGAAAGTTCAAACTCTTAACTATCACTACATGTGGGAACTGAGCTTCTGCTCAGTTATATGCATGGCTGTTATGCTAATTCTCCTAGCTATAATGGAATGAACAAGTTTGTATAACATGGATCACAGATATTACACTCCCTTGCTGGGGAAAAACCAATCTAGTTAAGCACTTCTGTAGCCTCAGACCTGGTGTTATGTAACAACTGTGAAACACCTTCCTAAACATTGTTAATATTGGATTATTACAGTCGGATCTCAAGCTAAATATTACTATCTGACAGTGACGTAAGTTAAAACAGCTTTTTTTCTGCTTAGTGACTTTGTCTCAAAAATCTGGAGCTAAGACATGTGTTACTCTCTAGCAGTCCTTGCTAAGTACTTTGCTGGTGATGAAAACATTTTTTCAGTAACTAACACAACATGGAGCAGGTAAAGCTTGAAGCACTACAAAGAATTATGATCAGGTCTCTGATCCTAACCTACTATTGTGTGTTATGTGGATGCAGAAATTCACCTCAACAGCTTTTTCTCGATATATGTTTCGTGTCATCTGTGTCTCAAACACTTAATAATAAGGTTATAATTGGTGGCCCAATCATAATCCTCTATGTTATCATTCAACTGTCTGGCATCAATTTTTGCACATCTGCTTCCTAGTCTTGTCCTACTGTGCCTGCTGTATGCGAGTCATGAATGAGTGCATCAGAAGCACCCTGCATTTCAAATTAATTGTAGTACAGCATATTACAGTGATGAAAGAACTGGCAACTGCATGCACTATGGAGACATTACTTTATATACAACTATTTATACTGCTGTATCATAATTTCATTAAGAATATCAAATGACTCATTGAAGTGATATCAAACAATGCAAATGAGCTTTATGTTTGGTTATTACACAGATATTCTAATTGGTACTTATTTTTATAGCTCTGCATAATTAATTTTACTTTAATAAATAATCAAATGGTTTTCTTCACAAAACTTTATTTAATGAAAACAAATGCAAAATGACAAAGCTAGCGTTATAAACCAGAAATGTATGTATGAACTAATAAGAGTTATAAAAGTTTCATTAAGTGCTATAATAATTATGGTCTTATTTTGTGTGTGTGTGTGTGTGTAAGGGTTTTGTGTTGGAAGGTGTTATTATAGTGAAAAACAATTCCATAAAATATGATAAAAGGATCGCATCATAATTTTTTCTTACTTTAGTGAGTTTTTTTATATGCTGCTAAATGTAAACAGTATTCTTGCAAGTAATGTGACTATAGCTATATTATAGCTATTAGCTAAAAAATGCTATGAGTAGCAACTGTTGTTTGGTATTTTATGCATGTGATTAACACTGCAGTCTGATTAGTGTGTGAAAATCCCCTTCCCAGTAAGGGCATGAAGTTAAATTTTCATAGGTAAGTACTAGGCTAGCTGACCTTCCAGGCCATTTTAAGACTAGCTGATTTCCCTTTTTGTGCTAGGTTCATAAGTGAATACCAGGTAAACTGCCCTGAATGGACATTTTAAGCCTAGTCAATGACCGGAGGTCAGAATCAAACCCTCAAACCTTGTGTATATGAGGTAAATTCTTTAACCATTATGCCAAAACCTCTCCAAAACAAGTATTTCTTAATCTTTGGTCTATAGGAGAATACCATGCTTACTGCCCTGAAGGACCATTTTAAGCCTGACAAATAATCTAAGGTCAGAATCAATCCCTGTACTTTGTGTCCATGAGATGAAGACCTTGACCATTATACCAAATCCACCCTTCTACAGACAGATCATAGCTACTTACTAGGGTAGCTGCCCTTGTGGAGCATTTTAAACTCAGCTAATTTCCTTTGGTGAGAATCAAACCCTGTACCTCTTGGTTGGGAGGTATATACCTTAATTAGCGTTCCAATCCTCAACCTTTGCTTATAGACTGGCCTTTCACATGCCATGGTCGATAATTATATTTTACTCCTAATGAGGATAACTGGGATTGTACCATAGATAATTTGAGGGGACCCATGCATGGAATAAAACAGTTAGTAGCTGCCTTAGTCCATTAGTAGTAAAGGGGGTAGTCCCAGGATACATTTTCTGTTTCCCATTCATAGATTTAAGTTGCAATTGAAAATGGACAGGAATGAACTTTGTTTTATGTGGCTGGGGAGTCTGTTCCACAGCAGCAATACTGTCTGCAAAATAAAACTGTCCCTCCAAAAAGTTTGATTCATGTTGAAGATGAGGTGTACATCCCTAGACAGGGTATTTCTGATATCATTTGACTCACTGATGTGCAGTAAATCCATCAGTAATGGGTCAAGGGATGCCTTGTATGCCAATCACAGGTCACCGCTTAGCAGTCTGTCGGACACCGAGTACAGTGACGGGGATTTGAGTTGATCCATGCAGGCTATGTTGCTTAGGCCTTACATCCTTTTAGTATGGTATCTCTGTCAGCATTCCAGTTGTTGCATGTGTCAGGACAGATACATGCCAGAGAAGGCATTACATTCAATGACTGGCCTAATAAGGGCAGAATAAAAGTGGGACAATGACGTCCCTAGATCAAGACACAATCCCTTTGTTTACAGCCTGTGCAATATAGAAGGAATTGTTATAACAATAGACACACATTCTTCAAAAGTTCCCTGGGAAATGACTTCCCAAAATATACAATAAAGCATTTTTGGGCATTTAGTTTCGGGTCATGATTTTAAAACCAGTTATTTATTTGAGACAAACCTTCCTGCAGGATGGCTATGTCATTTATGGATACAATCACTGCTCCTAGTGTTTTCTCCAAGCAAAAAGCACACATTCAACAGATATAGTTAGTTTAAGATGGGCACATCAGAATGCTACATTAAGTAAAGATCATGGGCCAGATTCAATATAAAGCTAATCTATAAAGTAGGCTTACTTTGGAGTAAGTCACTGATACTGTGAGCAAGTATTTTGAAATTTGGCACAAATGCTGCAATGAGCTGCCACAGATAACTAATGTAAAACAAATGAAGCAACAGCTATGTGATTTACACCATCCTATATTATGATAAAATAAATCAGAAAGCTTACAAAAAACATAGTATATATTAGGAAAATGACACATGTAATGCTTTCCAGTGAATAACAGCACACAGATGGAAAAGCAAAGCACAAATTATTTTATTTATTGTTTATTTCCATTTGTTGACTGGGACAGTCTGATTGGGTAAAATCCCTTTTCAGTGGATGCCCTGAGAGAAAAGCTCTATGTTTATATATTAAAACATTGCGCATCAGAAACATAACAAGGTTGGTTTGAGAAAAATAAAAATTTTCCAAAAACAAACACAAGAACGAAAAGAGGAAAATAACAAAAGCATACATATATCTACAGAAATTGAATGGAGAAATTCATATGCTGAGTATATACAAGCTGGTTTTAAGAATTTACAGTTAGAGCGATGAGGTAGTGCGATTATCCAGTTAAAAAGCTGGAGCATAAAATCAAGACTTTGATTAAAAGGTATAATATAAAAGTTATGAAGTTGAAAGTTTTAATATAGCAGCCCTCTTTGACAGAACTCTAGATGAAGCATAACTGAAAAATATAACATTAAAGAGGTAACGGTGGTCAACCAACAGTGATATGATTATTTCTCAAGAGTGGAGAGGCTTTCTGCATACCACTCAACTCAAAGTGACAGAAGTCTGGAGAAAGCCAAAAATGTTTTATTCTACTTTCATATAGTACAGAGATATGATGAATGGCTATTTGACTGGTAGTTACCACATTATACATGATATAAATTTTCTTATACAGTAAGCCTATCACTTAATATTTATCTCTAGGCAAATGCTTCTTCTTTATTCACATATAATATCTATTAAATATTTATATGTTTATTTGTTAGAAGTAGTAACAAAATAGTGTTTGTTTTTGACATGGTTTGGTTAGGAAGAGGCTTGAATGGAAAATTCATCATGCCTGGAATATTATGTTCCATGTTAAGGGGTGTAAATATTTATTATTCTATGGTGTTTTTTTATTTTTTTTCCTGTCCATAACAAATACTTATATTATTATATTCACATTTATCATTCAGTATTCACAACAATCAGACTCTGAACATTATACACAAAACAATGTCTATTTTAAAGTATACTTTCTTGAATATCAATGGATTGAACAATCCAAAAAAGAGATGTAGTCTAAACAAATACTTACTACATAAATCTGATACCGTTTTCCTACAAGAAACACATTTAGTATGTGAAGATGTTAATAGACTCATATTAAGAGATTATACTGTTTTAGTGGGATCTCATTTCAAATTTAAAAGAAGAGATATTTTAACATTATGGAGAAAAACACCAGGAATGCCTAAAATTATAGATACATACTCAGATAAAAATGGAATGTTGGGCAGAGTAGTAATACAATTAGAGAAAATATATTACACTCTCATAAATGCATACTGGATACCAGGTATGGGTGTGAATATTTTTAAAAGCACTTAGACATTATTGCAACATACTCTAAAAGTGAATTATTATTTGCTGGAGACTTTATATATTATCTTTCAATGAAATTATAAATAATAAAATAAAAAAAAATCCTCAGTAGCAAAACACTTGAATAATTACATAAATTCTATGAATCTGAGAGATATAGCTATCATAAAACTATCAAATTCTTTGAAATTCACACTTCATTCATGAAAATTTGGAACTCAATTGAATATAGATAAAGTTTTAGTCTATAATTTGATATATTTTAAGATAGAAGGGTTATTGATTGTTTCATGTCCACTGTCTGACAACAATGCTATACTGTTTCAATTAACAATAAGCAGAAACATCTTAATTCATTGTCAAAGAATACCTGCTTATATTATGAAACTAAAATGCTTTCAAGAATGGTACTTGAAAATAAAATCAAATCATAGCCCTTGATAATAATAATGGATAAGTTTCTGATTCTATTATTTGGGATACATTGGCGATAGTTTCATATGCCAAGATTAAAAGCTGGTATATAGCAAAAAGGAAAGAATAGGATAAGGAATTAACAAACATCCAAATGGAAACTGACAAATAAGAGCATTTAAGTCAATAAACTGGTCATATCTGTTTAGAACATTAAGAGAATATAACTTTTCTAATGAAGTCATAGAACTAATTAATAAGATTTATACTAATTCAATATCTTATGTAAAAGATAGGCACTTTCATACCTAGTCCCATTAAAATTTTAAAAGGAAAAACAAGGATGTCCTCTATCCCATTTATCTGCACTTGCAATAGAACCTTTAGCTAACTTCATAAGGCATAATATAAATATAAAAGGTTATAAATTAAATGAAAATCTTGCCCCTAAAATCCAGTTTGCTAATGATATTTTAATCACCAGTGGAAGCGTTGAAACATTTTTAGAACATTTAATACAGTCTACAGACTTCTTTGAAAAACTATCAGGGCTAATAATCAAAATAAAACAAAGCCGTTGCTAATAAACAGATAACTGATAGGTTGACTACAATTAAAAACTTAAACTAGGGAAATTCTCAAATAAAATATTTATGAATAATCATTGACTCAACCTATAAACAATCAATAGCAACTATTATCAGCAAGTAATCAATACTATAACAAATTTAACAGAAGCAAGGAAAAAATTATTCTTTACTTTTGAGGACTGGCTAACTCTAAAATAATAGTATTGCTGAAGATGTTATACATCAGCCAATCAGTAATACTCCCCCCATCAAAACATATAAAACAGCTAAACTCCATTTTAATAAAGTTCTTGTGGCACCCCAAAAATTTAGAATCTCCCAACATCAGCATACTTTAGTTTTGGAAGAGGGATGTATTTCTTTTCCTAACATTGGACTATATGCTACATCTATGATTATAAAAACAGTTTACATGTGTGGAAATCAATTCATGAAACACTGATAACACAAAAATAAAAATATAATTGTGCTATTTATAAATATTGATAGAAATGTATTATAAAAAGATATTTATTGATTGAAAAACACCAATATATCCTTCTTCCTTTTATGAATCACATTCTTATATTATTTAAAAACTCTAACTCAAATTATTTGGGTAAAGATACAGCAATAATATTATTCCCAATAACTTACATGAGCGGATATTTAATATCTTTTAATACCAAAAATGATAGATTTGAAGGAGAATGGGCTTATACATTGACATTAATTCTTGTCAGAAAAGAAAATACTTTCTGCAGATTATGTAATTGCAAAATACAGCATAAAAATAATACTTGGTTAGACTTGCAAACATGTAAAGAACTTATACAAGATAAAATCAAAATAACATTCAATACACAAAATACTCATATTCCCAAAATTCGAAACCTTCTAATATCAGTAACAAATCACATAATATTTCTTCTTTACCAATAATTTACAAAATCCTAAGAACTGAATTTTCTTCATTTGATAGCTCATTCTGGTCATATTCAACTAAGAAGAAATTTCAGATAATAATAAAGAATGAACATTGAAATCAGCAGCGAAAAAAAAAAAAAAACATCTTCTCCATACTGGAAAATATGTACATGGAAATTTATGCATATAATTTTTTTCACACCTCAAAAGACAGCAGCTATATATAAACTAGATAACACAAAATGTTGGAGATATGAGATAGACCTTACTTTGGATTAGCAACATATGATAATTGGTTGTAAAATAGTTTTGGACTGACTTCAGAAACTTTTGTACAGCATTGTGGCTGGAGAAGTTGAACTTCTTAGATTCTCTTATATTATTTAATGCACTTATACCTGAAATTATTCTAGTATCACAAATTCCTCTTCTTTGGAGTATTATACCATTAGCTAGAAAAAAACATTACAAAAAAACTCGAAAATGAAGACTATCTCATTCAGTAAAGAATGTATCGGTTTAGCAAAATTAGTATGTAATAACAAAATACTTGCTATACAAATGAGAAGTAAATATGTGACATAAATTATTAGCCTGGGAAAATTAGAAAGCTTACTAGAAAAGTATTAATTATATTAGAAATGTTTTGAATTTTAAGGACTTTGTAAATAGAATGTACATAGTTTCATGAAATTGTTAATTAATTATTGTGTAAATGATTATTGTTTTGTTTTAAAATCAAATAAAAAGTTTAAAACAAAAATTACTTCAAATGTCATACTAAAATTTCATACAATTAAAAAGTTTCAACAGCACAAACCGATGCCAAGCAACTCACCTTTATTCTCTGCAGGATTAATGTATCTATCAAGTATGCCTTCTAATGGAGTTTTCCTTTTAAAAGGTTTAACCCTACAGAACAAATGTTATCCATTCCAGTAATATAGTTGAACCCAATATATAAATATTTTTTGCAATCCGACCATTTCATCTCAGCAGAAAAAAGCCTAAAATACATTAAAATGTCACCTTAGATTGCTCGTTACACATTAATTCAATTATTGGTATTCACTGATTTAATTAGATTGATTCAATCCCTTTAATTAATTCTTCAGTAATTCTGCCACAAAACATACTACAAGTTGTTGAGGTGAACACAGTTTAATAATCTTCAACATGACTACTACTTTATTTACTTTTATTTGGAAAGTTCATCTGGATGTATAACCCATTTTCAGCAACAGCCTGGGAAGAAAAGATTCAACCAATAAATAAAAACAGTGAGAATATTAATAAAACAACTACAATCCTTGCATACTTTCTCAGTCATGAATTACAGACCATGTGTATAAGAAGACATTAACTTGGTTCCATAAACCCAAACTGACAGAAGATAAAATAAGTGAATAACATGCTGTTCCTTTTCAACACCACAGCAAATAGGCAGGCTTAAGGTTATACCTAGAATATCAGTAAGCTTGGTCATAATTACTGACATCAACTTTATCTTCTTTTTGGTTAAGCCTTGAAGGTATTAATGGATGTTAAAAGGTTTTCTCTTATCTTTCTGATTCTCACATGGCTACTACTGGACAGTCACTAGTTTGCAGAATAATGAAATACAGAATACCCTGAATGACATATGTGAGATATATTTGTATGTCAGTAGATGATATTATCATTCAAATAAAATAGCAGTGACATCTTTTGATCTATGCTATGGCACTAATTGTATATTTATATTTTTCCTCTGTTTGAAATGACACTCTGAGCCACAGCAGTTTTGTGTATGGGTATTTAAGATGTTCAGTTTTGCAATGTCCCATGAATAAGAAAATCTGTTCTTATTCTTGAACAAATGTGATTTTTCCATAGTTAATAAATATAGTAAATAGTAACCATAAATAAACACATCACCGAGGGTTAGCAATGATAATTCCCACTTAATTATTAAAATACACACTATTGAGTGCTTTCATCCCTCTACAGTGCAGACTTTATAAGAATATGTAAGACTATATAATTAGACTGTTTAAATAACCTTAAACACATTCACTATTGGTTCGTTAAACACCAATGATGAGTCAAAAATATTAATCATGTGTTTTTCGATACATGGACTGAATTAGGACCTCAATTAGAATGAGTAAAATAATAAACAAATGTAATAACTCTTTAAATGTTAAACATAAAATATTGTACATTGGTGTGACTTGTTTAAGTGTGTCTAGAGTCAAACGTTAGAAATTAAAAATTACTGAAACTGTACAAACTTATTTTTGCCATCATTTATTCAGCAAGATGAAAGTATAATTACAAAACCCCCCTTCACAGTTTATCAGCCTTCTCTTTTAAAACTGGCACTATAGAGAGTGAGTCATTCAACCCAGGTGGAAGATTTGCAGCTAATCTCAGCTGCCATTGCAATTCCTTTTTATACAAAAGGTTTTTCCAATCTCCTCCTCTAGGTTTGATGTTTATAGATTCAAGTATACCAAATCTAAATCTGACAAACACCTTACAAACCAAGGAATGTCTGTATAAAGTGTTAGTTTCTTTCTTGTTTTTGATCTCATAGATTCTATTTTTCAGAGCCCGCTTAGTTTTTCCAACATAATATCCAGTACATGTTTCACATTTGGCCAAATAAACTATACTGGTTTTGAAACAATTCACTATCATGAAAATGATTTTACTTTTCATATCATTTGCCAAAATAATATCCAGATCTTTGATGATGTAAGAGCATTGACTATAACAACCACAAGGCTTTGTACCTGTACCAGAAGCAATATTTTTGTCCACCTTGTTTTCCAAAAGTTTTTTTACATTACTACCCACTTTGTTAATAAATAACCGTTCTTCCCCCACCGCTCACTTAACATCCAGATTCACTCTAAAGTATTCCAGTTTGTCTTGCAGATATGTTTTTTCCCCCTAAAATAGGACTGTATTGTACAACTCAAACCTTTTTAGATCCATTTGAGTTGTCATGGTTATTTTTTAAATTAGGAAGACCCACATCTAAAAGTGGTTTATACCTTTTTCCCCCATTCATTATGCACCCCTTCAATAATGTTATCCACCATCTTTTGGGGGGGCTAATCTCTCTCACAAAACTTACATACATCTTAATTTGAACAGTTCCCCTCTTACATCTTCAAAATGAGATCTCATATGGGCTATTTGAATCACCTGTCCTTTAACCAAACGCTTAACTATTCTTTTTTTCTGTAACAGAGGGTGATAACTTGAAAAATGGAGGTAAGAGTTACAAAATGTACTCTTTCAATAAATATTGGATTTAAAACCATCTTTGTTGTGTGAAGCAGTAGTGTCCAGGTAATGAATCATTGAAACATTACATTCATATGTAAATTCCAAGAAGTCCGTAGTATTATTTAAGTATTCTATAAACCTAGGAACTTCCTCTATCTTACCTTTCCATAGAATAAATATGTCATCCAAAAAAAGTATGCATAGTTGAATGTTGCTCCAAAATTCGCATTTAAAAACATGTTTCAGTTCCCATCCCAGTAACACTACATTGGCATACACAGGGGCACAGGCTACCCCCATTGCCATGCGTCTGAGTTGCTGAAAATACTGGCCTTCAAAAAATATATAATTGTTCTGTAAAATTAATGCCATTAATTCACACACCAGGATAATTTCGTCATGGCTTAAGGTAGAACAGGTAAAAAGAGTATCTTCAAAAAGATTCTCTTCAAAAGGTTCTAACACCTCATCCTTAGTAATGAATGAAAAAAAGATCTTTGACATCTACAGTTAAAAATATTAACTCCTCAAAAAGATTTCTTGTTTTAAATGCCCTGAAAATTCCCAGGAGTCATTAACTAGGTGGGGCATTTTTTCTACGACATGCCTAATCAGTTTGTCAACCATGATAGCCAAAGGATGAGTTTTAGAGCCACTAGCAAAAACAATAGACCTAAGGAGTGGCTCAGTGATACTTTTGTGTACCTTTGGTATTCCAAACATCAACAGAACAATAGGGTTGCTGTTCACTAAGAACTCATAAACATCATAATTAATTCACTGACTGAGAACATATTATTCTAAATATGAATCTATCTGACTGTTCATAGGTTCATAGGTTCATAGTTTAGTACTAAGCTAACTGCCCTTGCGAGAAATTTTAAGCCTAGCCAATTATCCCTTGTGAGACTCAAACCCTGCACCTTGTGTTTTTAAGGCAAACACCTTAGCCATTAAGCCACCCTCCCAACCGTAACATATATTCATTTGGTTTTTGGACACTTGAATATAACTGTTTTTATAATATATTTTGCATAACATTAAAATAGTCTTCCAAATTGAAGATAACCATCCCACCTCCTTTAGTGGGTACCATTATACGTAAAGTATTACCTTCCCTTAACTGACAGATGAGAGGTCGTTCTTCTTTAGTTAAATTAATATAAAATTTCCTCCCTTCTGCCCAAAGGTTATAAATATCGTCCACCACTGCTCTTTCAAAAACATTAGCTAAAGATTTAGTGGGGGTTTAAATACACCTTTTTTCTTTATTGCACAATGGCCACATGCATTTGACTCATCATTATTCTGACAGAATAAAATACTGAAATTCAATTTCCTAGTATAAATTTTAATGTCTATCAAGCTGTCTGCTACATGTGGTATTTTTGTAGGTACATACTTAAAATCTTTTAAAATGGTGTAAAAAAAGTCCTTAGTTATAATTTTAATTATAATAATTTTATTAGTGAAAACAGAGTAGATTAGCATGGCCCCTGTGAAAGGATGGCATGAATATTTGTGAAGCTTTCCATATTTGTTCATCATGGAACTCATAAACAAAGACATTGGTAACCTCCAAACTCTGGACCCCACCCAGTTAGGGTTAGCGAAAGGCAGATCATGCTTCCTGAACCTGATAGACATCTTTGAGGCAGTCACCAAAGACGCAGACGAGGGTAAGGTGGTTCACACAGCCTATCTTGACCTCACCAAGGCTTTCAACACCATCCCCCATTCTGGAATTATAGCTAAACTCACTAAACCAGGTATAAATCCCTATGTCACAAGATGGGTTGCCAATTGGCTCACTGAATGAACCCACACTGTAAAAGTTGCAGACTCCAAATCTGACTTCAAACTAGTGACAAGTCGAGTACCACAAGGTTCAGTCCTGGGACCTCTCCTGTTTGGTATTTACTTCTCTGAAGTACAGGCTAACACAGAAGGCCTTTGGCTAATGAAGTTTACAGATGACTGCAAACTAGGAGCTATAGCTGAGTCCCCAAATGATGCGGACATCCTACAGAAGGGTCTCACTGAGTCAGATGCCTGGTGTCAGAGCCATGACCTCAAGCTCAATGTCAAAAAGTACACTGTCATGCCCTTTGGTAAAAACTCTGTACCCATGAACTACCACATAGGCTCAGTCTACTTAATGCTGAATGTGTGATAAGAGACCTTGGGACCCAGGTGGACAGTAGTCTCTCCTTTGATAATCACATCATCACAATAGTCAGGAAATCCTTCTATGTGGCACACCTCATCACAAAAGGGTTCTCATCCAGGAAAAAAGAGGTCATTGTTCCCCTCTACTTGACACTCATTAGACCCATTATAGAGTACAACACCCCTTTTGGAATGTACCTCACAAGACATCTGCAGCAGCTGGAAAGGCCACAGAAGTACCTCACAAACAGGATTACTGGCCTCAAACAGATGCCCTACACTGACTGCCTCAAAAAACTCCAGCTTTACTCCTGTAGCATACTGCCTACTCCGAGGTGATATCTGCCTAACATATAAAGCTATGTCAAACTCAGAGCTGTTGGATATGCTACACCTAAAGAAATCCAAATCCCTCTGAGCTACATGCTCTAGGGACTTAAACCTTGTCACCACAATAAACAGGACATGCTGGAGGGATAGATTCCTGTCCCAGAGACTCTACACATCTATGTCAAGCAAAGTTCCTCATTAGCATTCTTCAAGAAAAATCTTGATGAGTGGATGGGAAATAGGAAATACACACCGGGGATCACTTCTGTGGCTCTGCTTGACAGGGACTGCCATTAAAGTTATAAGCACAGCTTTTTTTTTTTTCGAGGACAAATGGCAGCAGTTAACCCAAGAAGCTCAAGGCCTATTTTCGGATTTGGAAGGTACACAAAAACAAGACCAAAGCTTGGTTAACAAAAAGAAAGGTCAACCATTTTCTGAAGAGGAGCCAGTGATGCAAATACTGGCTGCCAAAAAGTCCAGATGAAAGACTTGGAAAGTTACCCCTTCTCCAGTTGATGTTCCAAGACCACTTTTGGAGGCCAATCATCAACCAGAAGTTAAAGAAGAAGGCATGGTGGCATGGATTCCACTGATAGAAAGGGGTCAAAGAGTAGATGTGTACTTAGAAGAATTTCTAGAATTTTTACATTGCTCTATAAAGGAAATGTGGTCGTCCCCCCCCCCCCCCCCCGCACCTGTTAGCAACACTCAAGGGCTGAAATATCCCTGCCTAGTTCAGGCTTAATCTTCTTAAACATCCTCTCAGACTCCAAACAACTCCACTCTCCCAAATAAGAAAGGTAGACCAATAAACCTTGATCTCAGTACATAACAATTATTAGCCTCCATGGCACTGGAGAGCTCATTCAAACAAGATCTTATATCACAGCTAACTTTCCAATAAATATTTAGGAGAAAGACATTTTGGGATACTCCACAGGTGTCTTTGATTTAATAAACACAGAGGGCATCCACAAGATTACTGAGTCTGAGAATGTGAGGTCTGAAAACCATGCTGTAGTACTCACTACCCTTGGGAAAAATGCATCGACCGAGAATCTAACCAGGAACTGGGACAATTGGGTTTTGGTTTTTGTGGTTTATAGTGGCATCTTCTCAGAAGAGGACCAGAGTTAATATCTACCATTACTTGCTTATTTTCTCTCCCTTAGGGAAGCAAATTACATCTGTGGCAGGGCAGCATGGTCATTTTCAATTCTCTCTGTGCAATTGCTTCAAATAGCATACACGTGTTGCTGTAATAAATGTTGAGTAAGTGTTTTCTGCTATTAATTTGATAGTTTTATGGAGCAACAGCATTGCAAGGGTGCCAGTGGGCTTTTGACTCATGTATTTCTCCCTTATATTTTCCCTTGTCTCAGTGGCTTCTTGATGGTTGATAGGTTGGGTTGACCAACAAGATTTGTGTCAAGGCAAGTTATGTATAGACTAAGAGTTAAGCCCAGAGTAGTTGGTTAATAAGTCATGTCCAAGGGGTCTTAGATTAGACACCCGGACCATAGACGATTGCTGGAATAGGACTGGTTACACCAATTAGCAGGATTTGCCACAGAATGCATATAACTGCATTATATTCAAGAGCAATGTTGGCTGTTGGCATCATTAGTACTTCTTTACTTGTTTCTGTAATTAATGAAATGGTCATAAAGACAACACTGGTGTCATCTTTCACTCAGCTATAGAGGATAAGCACTGCTTACCAATAAGCTACATTGTCCTTGAGTAAGTCAGGCAAGGGCAGAGCTTAGAGGACCTTAAATAACACCAACCTAGTGCTGCTTGGCATTTCAATAGCAGCTCAAAAGCACTACAAATTTTGGGACAAGATATCCAAGTTTTTACAGGGGGGTGGTTACCACATGGCTTATCCCCTCATGTTCCACCTTTATACCTCATTGGGCTCTTGACAGCTGACAGGTATGCTTGACCAAAGAGGATTAGGTCAAGCTAAGTTAAGTTTGTGCTAAGAGTTAAGCCTGGAATTACTGGTTAATATGTCATGTCTGAGAGAGCTTGAATTATACATCCAAACCATAGAAAATAGAGGGAACCACACTGGTTATGCCATCTGGTAGGAGTTGTCACAAAATGCTTATAACTGCTTTATATTTAAGTGTAATAGTGGCTTTTGGCACCATTACTTCCTTAGTTGTTTTATCATTAATAAAATGCTTGCAAAGAAAGCATTAGTGTCACCTTTGACTAAGCTCTAGAGAACAAAGAATAAGTAAAACAGAGGAATTGAAAACTAGGTCTTCATATTCTCAGACAGAGAGGCAAGCTGTGGAACAGTTACTTTGACAAAAGCTAAAGACTAAACTATATAAACTGAATGTCCAATCTGTATTAAAAGACATACACTGCAGTCATATATGGGCAGTTTACAAATAAATACGCTCCCACTTCTCAAACACACAGAGCAGTTCCTTCATTTTCATAATATGACTATCATTTAAATCACAATGACATAATTCTCCTTCAGGAAGTAAGGCAATTTTTCCATAAACTATCACAATAAAGCATTTTTAAAGATACAGATATGTATCATCTTATATTTGGAAAATAAGTAAGATTAGTCTATTTTAAAGGATACCAAACCCTGGAGGGCAGTT
The DNA here is from genome assembly GCF_019279795.1 of Protopterus annectens. NCBI lineage: Eukaryota > Metazoa > Chordata > Ceratodontiformes > Protopteridae > Protopterus > Protopterus annectens. The sequence goes on from NC_056733.1 coordinate 1,507,587,469, forward strand.
CATTGACTAAGTTTTTACTGTGTATCATAAAGCTGATTAAAGTCACTATCTCTGAAAAAAAAAATAGAAAAAAAGCCAAGATAATAAACACTCACAAGTCATCACATTAATCGAAATGCAAACATGAACTACTGAAAAAGATGACCAATACATTTAGTTGTATGGATAGTCTAGCCTTATGTGGGTAGGTTCGTAAGAAACTCTGTGTTTCTTTCCTTCTGCATTGTGCAGTAATAGCATCATTAAATCAGTTAAACAAAAGACTAATCTTTTTGAAGGCTGTACTAAAATTGCACAAACACACACACACACACACTTTATATATATATATATATATATATATATATGTATGTATATAGATATATATATATATATATATATATATATATATACAGAGAGAAAGAGAGAGAGGGGCTGAGACAGAGAAAGTGAGAGAGATACAAACAATACAATTTTTGATTTTTCTCAAATATTTTGTGGTTGGAGTTAGTATATGAAAGTAAAGGGGGGAGGCGGAAGCCCCCTCTGTCACCCCTGTACAAACACAGTGTGCTTGCAACTGTTCCTATGACATTACATGCACTGCAGATGCAAAAGGACTGCACTGTATTTTATTCTGCAATCACTTGTAATTTTGTATTTTTGATATTTGCCATATTTAGTCTTGGTATTTTTATAGTGGATTTAGCGACGAAGTAACCAGCCAAGAGATTATAATCGCGTGTGTGTGTGTGTGTGTGTGTGTGTGTGTGTACACGCACACACACACACACACACACACATATATATATAAATATATATATATATATATATATATATATATATATATAAATATATATATATATATATATATATATATATATATATATATATATATATATATATATGTACATACATATAGATAGATATACATGTATGTGTGCACATAGGGGAGAACCACACTTGATCAAGTCTGTTTAAAATTGACATCTGTTTATTGATGCATGAAACAGCATGATTCCTGGTTTGGAGAATATGCCCTTTGGCCAGTATTGCATGATCTCAGAGTGAGAATAATAATATACTGGAAGTGCAGTTATGATTAGTGATAGGATCCCCCTTTCATCATCTTAGTAATGTGACTTAACTCTAACACTGCAGCTTATCTTATGAAATGCCCTTTCAGAAATACTACCACTATTCAGACAAACCATGTCCTAAAGTATTCCTATGGTTTAGGGTTTTTTTGCTTGTTTTAGTTTATTATATTTTTTGTGTAGACTGATCATGCGCTGGGTGTAGAGTTACTCACCTCCTCTCCAGCAAAATACATTTTTAATTTTTTTTTGTGGTATCTGCTAGTCCTTATATGTTGTTTACAGGTTTCTAGAAGAATTGTGTTCAGCATTTTTACGATGATGTTAATGGATTCCACATTGTTTTTTCATTTAAGGGTCCTGTAATAACCAAAGTATATTTTATACTTTTGTCAGTTACCGCAACAAATAAGCAATCCAGTAACTTTATAGAATAAGGACTACACTGTTATCCATCTGCTCATGCAAAGAAAAAAATGCAGAACATTTTAATGTCATTGGTCATAGAAAGTTCAAACTCTTAACTATTACTACATGTGGGAACTGAGCTTCTGCTCAGTTATATGCATGGCTGTTATGCTAATTCTCCTAGCTATAATGGAATGAACAAGTTTGTATAACATGGATCACAGATGTTACACTCCCTTGCTGGGGAAAAACCAATCTAGTTAAGCACTTCTGTAGCCTGAGACCTGGTGTTATGTAACAACTGTGAAACACCTTCCTAAACATTGTTAATATTGGATTTTTACAGTCGGATCTCAAGCTAAATATTACTATCTGACAGTGACGTAAGTTAAAACAGCTTTTTTTCTGCTTAGTGACTTTGTCTCAAAAATCTGGAGCTAAGACATGTGTTACTCTCTAACAGTCCTTGCTAAGTACTTTGCTGGTGATGAAAACATTTTTTTCAGTAACTAACACAACATGGAGCAGGTAAAGCTTGAAGCACTACAAAGAATTATGATCAGGTCTCTGATCCTAACCTACTATTGTGTGTTATGTGGATGCAGAAATTCACCTCAACAGCTTTTTTCTCGATATATGTTTCGTGTCATCTGTGTCTCAAACACTTAATAATAAGGTTATAATTGGTGGCCCAATCATAATCCTCTATGTTATCATTCAACTGTCTGGCATCAATTTTTGCACATCTGCTTCCTAGTCTTGTCCTACTGTGCCTGCTGTATGCGAGTCATGAATGAGTGCATCAGAAGCACCCTGCATTTCAAATTAATTGTAGTACAGCATATTACAGTGATGAAAGAACTGGCAACTGCATGCACTATGGAGACATTACTTTATAAACAACTATTTATAATGCTGTATCATAATTTCATTAAGAATATCAAATGACTCATTGAAGTGATATCAAACAATGCAAACGAGCTTTATGTTTGGTTATTACACAGATATTCTAATTGGTACTTATTTTTATAGCTCTGCATAATTAATTTTCCTTTAATAAATAATCAAATGGTTTGCTTCACAAAACTTTATTTAATGAAAACAAATGCAAAATGACAAAGCTAGCGTTATAAACCAGAAATGTATGTATGAACTAATAAGAGTTATAAAAGTTTCATTAAGTGCTATAATAATTATGGTCTTATTTTGTGTGTGTGTGTGTGTAAGGGTTTTGTGTTGGAAGGTGTTATTATAGTGAAAAACAATTCCATAAAATATGATAAAAGGATCGCATCATAATTTTTTCTTACTTTAGTGAGTTTTTTTATATGCTGCTAAATGTAAACAGTATTCTTGCAAGTAATGTGACTATAGCTATATTATAGCTATTAGCTAAAAAATGCTATGAGTAGCATCTGTTCTTTGGTATTTTATGCATGTGATTAACACTGCAGTCTGATTAGTGTGTGAAAATCCCCTTCCCAGTAAGGGCATGAAGTTAAATTTTCATAGGTAAGTACTAGGCTAGCTGACCTTCCAGGCCATTTTAAGACTAGCTGATTTCCCTTTTTGTGCTAGGTTCATAAGTGAATACCAGGTAAACTGCCCTGAATGGACATTTTAAGCCTAGTCAATGACCGGAGGTCAGAATCAAACCCTCAACCTTGTGTATATGAGGTAAATTCTTTAACCATTATGCCAAAACCTCTCCAAAACAAGTATTTCTTAATCTTTGGTCTATATGAGAATACCATGCTTACTGCCCTGAAGGACCATTTTAAGCCTGACAAATAATCTAAGGTCAGAATCAATCCCTGTACTTTGTGTCCATGAGATGAAGACCTTGACCATTATACCAAATCCACCCTTCTACAGACAGATCATAGCTACTTACTAGGGTAGCTGCCCTTGTGGAGCATTTTAAACTCAGCTAATTTCCTTTGGTGAGAATCAAACCCTGTACCTCTTGGTTGGGATGTATATACCTTAATTAGCGTTCCAATCCTCAACCTTTGCTTATAGACTGGCCTTTCACATGCCATGGTCGATAATTATATTTTACTCCTAATGAGGATAACTGGGATTGTACCATAGATAATTTGAGGGGACCCATGCATGGGATAAAACAGTTAGTAGCTGCCTTAGTCCATTAGTAGTAAAGGGGGTAGTCCCAGGATACATTTTCCGTTTCCCATTCATAGATTTAAGTTGCAATTGAAAATGGACAGGAATGAACTTTGTTTTATGTGGCTGGGGAGTCTGTTCCACAGCAGCAATACTGTCTGCAAAATAAAACTGTCCCTCCAAAAAGTTTGATTCATGTTGAAGATGAGGTGTACATCCCTAGACAGGGTATTTCTGATATCATTTGACTCACTGATGTGCAGTAAATCCATCAGTAATGGGTCAAGGGATGCCTTGTATGTCAATCACAGGTCACCGCTTAGCAGTCTGTCGGACACCGAGTACAGTGACGGGGATTTGAGTTGATCCATGCAGGCTATGTTGCTTAGGCCTTACATCCTTTTAGTATGGTATCTCTGTCAGCATTCCAGATGTTGCATGTGTCAGGACAGATACATGCCAGAGAAGGCATTACATTCAATGACTGGCCTAATAAGGGCAGAATAAAAGTGGGACAATGACGTCCCTAGATCAAGACACAATCCCTTTGTTTACAGCCTGTGCAATATAGAAGGAATTGTTATAACAATAGACACACATTCTTCAAAAGTTCCCTGGGGAAATGACTTCCCAAAATATACAATAAAGCATTTTTGGGCATTTAGTTTCGGGTCATGATTTTAAAACCAGTTATTTATTTGAGACAAACCTTCCTGCAGGATGGCTATGTCATTTATGGATACAATCACTGCTCCTAGTGTTTTCTCCAAGCAAAAAGCACACATTCAACAGATATAGTTAGTTTAAGATGGGCACATCAGAATACTACATTAAGTAAAGATCATGGGCCAGATTCAATATAAAGCTAATCTATAAAGTAGGCTTACTTTGGAGTAAGTCACTGATACTGTGAGCAAGTATTTTGAAATTTGGCACAAATGCTGCAATGAGCTGCCACAGATAACTAATGTAAAACGAATGAAGCAACAGCTATGTGATTTACACCATCCTATATTATGATAAAATAAATCAGAAAGCTTACAAAAAACATAGTATATATTAGGAAAATGACACATGTAATGCTTTCCAGTGAATAACAGCACACAGATGGAAAAGCAAAGCACAAATTATTTTATTTATTGTTTATTTCCATTTGTTGACTGGGACAGTCTGATTGGGTAAAATCCCTTTTCGGTGGATGTCCTGAGAGAAAAGCTCTATGTTTATATATTAAAACATTGCACATCAGAAACATAACATGTGATTGAAGTTATTAAACTACCCAAGGTTGGTTTGAGAAAAATAAAAATTTTCCAAAAACAAACACAAGAACGAAAAGAGGAAAATAACAAAAGCATACATATATCTACAGAAATTGAATGGAGAAATTCATATGCTGACTATATACAAGCTGGTTTTAAGAATTTACAGTTAGAGCGATGAGGTAGTGCGATTATCCAGTTAAAAAGCTGGAGCATAAAATCAAGACTTTGATTAAAAGGTATAATATAAAAGTTATGAAGTTGAAAGTTTTAATATAGCAGCCCTCTTTGACAGAACTCTAGATGAAGCATAACTGAAAAATATAACATTAAAGAGGTAACGGTGGTCAACCAACAGTGATATGATTATTTCTCAAGAGTGGAGAGGCTTTCTGCATACCACTCAACTCAAAGTGACAGAAGTCTGGAGAAAGCCAAAAATAATGGGAGACAAAGGCCCAAAAATCAGGTCAACTTTTAAATATTGCTCTTATAAAGCAAGAATGTTACTAGAATAATATGTTTTGCATTAGTACACATTCTCTGAAGGATATATATCATTATTTAGTACTTTCAATTTTCAGTAATTTGCCAGAAAACCATACATTTTCTGAGGAATATTACAATAATATGAAACAATTCTGGACCTTCTGCAAAAATTCGGACAGCTGAGAGGTATGGCATTCTACCTTTAAGGAATCCGCTTTCTTTCCATGTATAACTCTTCCCCACGCTCCAGGGACCTAAACCTTGTCACCACAATAAAAAGAATATGCAGGTGGGATAGATTCCTGTCCCAGAGACTTCCCGTACTCTGGAACAAACTACCCATTCATGTCAAGCAAAGCTCCTCATTGGCCCTCTTTAAGAAAAACCTTGACAACTGGATAGGAAATAGAAAATTCACCCTGGGGTTCACTTCTGCGGCACTGCTTGACAGGGGCACAGGAAAATAATTTTCTTGGGTGGCGAAAAGCCAGGGAACCTTTTTGGCTAGGCTTATATAGGCCCCAGGGCCGATAGTCTAGTACCTACCTATGAACCTATAATGCTAGCATAACACAGCACTATTTCCTGTCTGTCCTGTGAGGATGTGACATTCATATTACCTTTTTAAAATATTATCAGCAACAAGTGCCATTATGACATAGTTCATGTTGGAGTGAATGACCTGAGATGTACCTCACTCAATTATATGAAGAGAGACATGATTTAGACCTCTAAGTATATGTCTCAGGCAGGTATGTCCCTAGCCTTGAGCGGCACATTACCTTCATTTATAATGATGCCACAGTATAAACAAAAAATGATTGATTTCAATAACTGTCTTAGTTTTTGGTGTCATTCAAAGGGGATCCATTTCCTGTCAGCCTAGTAAGCCATGGTCAAGAAACCTCACTGCTTTGGCAGAGACGGTTTGCACCTGGCACCTCTAGGCTTTTGGTTGAAGCAAAGGCTGTTGCCTCCCCCATAGTGTCTTTTTTAGGTAAAGTCTCGAAAACAAACTTACCGACATGAAATTTGCCAATCATAACAAAATAAGGGTCATGCTGCTAAATGCTATGAGCTTAAAGCAAAAACTGCACATCCTGGAAGCACTTCTATTACTGGAAGATGTAGATATCTGTGCAGTCACAGATACCTTGTTCAAGGCCTCAGAGAGTACCCTGGCTTTGCAAGGCTACAATGCCTTCCACACCTTCAGACCACAAATTGAACATGCAAGAATAAATAAAGGCAGTGTTTCAATCTATATTAGAGATAAATTCACCTCATGTCTAGTTAGACTGCACAACTCCATGGAGTTACTCCAAGTTCAGGCTACAGATGGTAAGACCCACATTCAATTAATAGCCAGTTATAGATCCCGCTCCATGGGTCATGACATGCATGAAGCTTACTTGACCAAACTGGAGACAATCCAAATATTACTTAACATTTGGTTACGAAGGAATTTCAATTATCCCACCATTAACTGAGAAATCTACTCTAGCCCTAACCAGCTTGCACAAAGGTTCCTTGACTTTGTTAGCTCAGATGCCCAGGAACAAACTGTTCATACCCCGACAAGAGGAACAAACATACTAGATGTGATCCTCACTAACATGTCAAATGGATGCACTACCACAACTATATCACCCTCATTAGTTAAATCTGACCACAAATCAGTCACCTTCTAGCTGGCACTAACACCAGAACTCACAAAAGGTTAAATCAGACTAAAAAACTTCACTAAGGCAAACTATACCCTCCTAGGTGAAGGTATAAATGCATTCTGAGCCCCATACCTAGCTGGAAGTGGTAACTACACCGAAGCTTACACTAAAGCCCTGTACAATCACTTGCATAAGTGTATAGACTCAGCTGTACCAGGAAGAATCAAAGCCAGGGCCCCAAGTAAAAATAAGCTGCCATGGTGGACATCCAACATCAACAAACTTTAAAATAAAAGCAAAAAGTTGCTGTCCATGAAAACAAAGGTGACACCCTGACAATGGAAATGCACCTTCCTCAGCCTCAATAGGCAAATAAGACAACTTGTCAAATAATCTAAGGGCCTCTTTGACAAAAACTAGCTAGTACAGCCAATGATAACCATAAGACCTTTTACAGCTGCGTATGTAGCCTAAAATGTTGGACCCAAGCATATGCAGAACTAGTGACTAATGGTATTACACACACTGACCCCCACGTAGATAGCAAACCTGCTAGCAAATTGGTTTGGCAAAAATTTCACCCCCTTATCCCAAAGAATATCACAAACCTCGCCCCAAACTCCCCACCCCTACCCTACATATCTGAAGAACCGATCATCAAAGCCTTGCCCAAGGAAAAAAAAACACAGCTCTATGGGACCAGATAACATCCCAGGCTGTCTTCTAAATGGGCTATAACATGAACTAGCATCACCATGAAGTACCCTTTTCAGTCATAGCCTAAACACAGGCTTTGTCCCTGTGGAATGGAGAACAGCAACAGTTATTCCCCTTTACAAAGGTAGCTTAGCAACAGATCTTCCCCTTCACAAAGGTAGCCTAGCAACAGTCCTGGGAATTACAGACCCATAAGCCTAAGTATCCTCATCTGTAAGGCCATGGAATGTATCATTATGGACCTGATAAACAAAAACATAGGCAACCTCCAAACACTGGATCCTACCCAATTTGGCTTCATCAAGTGCAGATCCTACTTGGTGAACCTTGTGGATTTTTTTGAAAATGTGACCAGGGCCACTGATAGGGGCAAATCTATGCACACAGCACACCTCGATTTGGCAAAGGCTTTCAATACAATCCCACACTCACGCATTACTGATAAACCTAGCAAACTGAATGTAAACCCCTTCATTGTAAGATAGGTTGCTAACTGGCTCATAAACTGGACACGCACTATCAAAGTGAGTGAGTCCACATCAACCAGCAGGGTGCCACAGGAGTCAGTGCTGAACCCCCTACTGCTTGGTATATACTTCTCAGAGTTCAGGTCAAAACTAAGGGGTTATGACTGACAAAGTCTGCAGATGACTGCAAACTGGGTACAATTACTGAATCCCCAAATGATGTTAGTATACTCCAAGAGGGTCTTATGCAGATCAACAACCGGTGTCTTAGTCACGGTCTGAAACTAAATGCAAAGAACTGCATCATCATTCTCCTCAGCACAAACAATGTCCCTTCACACTATCAAATCAACAACAATACCCTAAGTATCCATGAAGTGGTAAGGGACTTGGATTCACAAGTTGACCGCAACCTTAACTACAACCACTATGTGTCTACTGTGGTAAAAAAAGGTATTCTATATAGCACACATGATTAGTAAAGGCATCTTCTCAAGAGCAAAAGAGGTTATAACCCCTCTATGCTCAGCACTAATCTGGCCCATAATTGTGTATAACACCCCATTCAGAATGTACTGTACTAAGCACCTGCAGCAATTTCAGACACCTCAGAGGTTTCTAACAAAGAAGATCAAGAGACTCCAGCACATGCCATACACAGACCGACGTCCCCATCACTTCACTTTGTATCATATAGACTTCTCAATGGAGACCTATGCCTGCTTTACACAGCAGTCTCAGACCCATACCCAATGAACTTGCTGCATATCCATAAATCAAACGGGACTTGGGCCACCCATTCCAGGGATCTAAATATGGCCTGTGATTTGAATAGGAGATTCTTGAGGGAGAGATTTATCTCCCAGCAACTGCCACTTCTTTGGAATAGGTTGCATTTTCATGTGAAATAGAGCACCTCTATGACACTGTTCAAAAGCAACCTGGACTAGTGGATGGGGCACAGTAAAATCTTCTGGGAATACCGTCCACAACCCTCCTAGACATGGGCAGTCATTACTAAATGCAGTCTTGTGGATGAAACGGCTAGGCTTGAAATGACCTATGGGTCAAGAGATTAGTAATCTCCTATGATCCCATCCTATAACTCATTTGCAAAAGTTTATAATTATATCAACAAAAATGTATTCAAGGCAGACTTTGCTATTGTAATCAGCATTTCTATTTCAGCCATTGCAAGAATATTCTTACACTGAAATACAAGAAAAATAAGTTTTAAGAGGCATCTCACCTTGGCAATAAAAACATAAGTATATAAGCTAACATTTGATCATAAAATGGGTATCTGTACTGCAAGGCAGACTATGTTCTTTAGCCTGTCTAATGATTAATAATTTTATTAACTCTGTTTTGTAAACCATGCTAGTCCAACTGAACATAAAGTATTTACAATGTCAAATCAGGGACTTCTTTTTAATTACTATAACACTGGAGTAAACAAGTATTTAAAATCATATCTGTCTGTGAAATGTGTGAATAAACAAGAAGCCCCCCACCAAAAATGGTGAAATATATATATATATATATATATATATATATATATATATATATATATATATATGTGTGGGAGCGCTACAGAATCCTGAAAGCCCAAAATCCTGAAACGAAAATCCTGAAAGTTCAAAATACTGAAAACTCAAAATCCTGAAAACACACAGGGTATCAACACTCACTATATTCCATCACAAGTACATACAGAAACATATTACCCTTCAACTATATGTAGGGGGGCAAGCCCCCCCTGCACCCACCAAGTGGGGGGCTGCACCCCCACACTCCCCTGCTACTTAAATATATTCACCCGAGATTGCACTTCACTACACTAAGTGCGATCTTGGAGTTGATATATTTAATTAGCAGGGGGTGTGGGGGGCTGTGCCCCCTACATGCAGGGTGCAGGGGGGCTTGACCCCCTGCTTATACTTGGAGAACAGTAATATAGTTTGTGTTTTATTTGTTTCTGTATGTACTTGTGCTGCAATATAGTGAGTGTTGGTTTCCTGTGTGTTTTCAGGATTTTGAACTTTTACGATTTTGGGCTTTCAGGATTCTGTAGCACTCCTATATGTGTGTGTGTATATATATATATATATATATATATATATATATATATATATATATATATATATATATTTATACAGAGAGAGAGAGAGAGAGAGATACATGGATACAGTGGATATATAAAAAAGTGCACCATCTGAAATATGCTTAACTATGTAATTTAGTAAATATTGTAATACATATCCAAAAACTATGTAATCTTGTTTCTGGAGCTTTTCTCCTCAGGACTCCATTGAAAATGGGTTCATCTTGGCCCAATGGAATATCCTGGTAAATCAACTGCAAATAAATAAAATAAATAAATACATACCCCTGTTAAAATGCTAGATGTATGTGATATAAAAAATTTGACCCCGATAAATCATTTCAAAACTTTTCCCTCCTTTAATATGACCTATAACCTGTGCAATTCAATTGAAAAACAAACAAATCTGTTAGGGGAAAATATAAAAAAAAATAAAAAAATCATACAATAAGCTGGTTGTGTAAGTGTGCACACCCTTAAACTAATACTTTGTTGAAGTTTATTTATTTAATATATTTATTTTATACATGCACTAAAAGTGCAGTCTATTTACTTATTAAAGCAATTTTACTATGGTGCAAAAGACAAGCAAAATGCAAAGTCTCTGAATTCAAAATCTAACACACTGGGACAGAACTAATAATCATCTGTGCAATGTTTTAGTGTTACTCTAAGTTACTAATATAAACTGTAATCTTCAAAGGATCGATAGATTTGCATTTAAGTGCAAAATGCTAACAAGGTTATTTTCTATTCAATGTATATTTTAATTGTATATCATAAATATAGTGCTTTACACTGACTTCACTAAGAGTATAATAGTAATAACTATAATTTGCTTCTCAATTATGATGAAATCCATTAAAACTATTAAATGCCATTAGGATAGCAATTATTTCCTATGCTATGCATTTACGGTGGGCCCATGTATTCAATAAAAAATACAAGTCAGAAATGCTAAATAGCTGCAGTGATGCATCAACTATAAACATTATAAACTGCTTTGAAACAGACCCTTATTTTGGTAAATATAATAATAAAATAAATATTTTATTATAGCAGAACAAAGAATGTACCTATATTAAAACTGTTTGACTCCATGATGATGAATACAATCCTCTTTACCTCTGTCCATCATTGAGATAACAAATCTATGTCAAAATTGGCTCAGTTTGTATTCAGGAGACCAGGAAATAGAATTTTATTTTATTTTATTTCATTTTATTTATTTTGTCATACGTGCAGCAAGCAGATATTTTTGAAACAGTACATGTTGTGATTTTGAAAAAAAAATGTAATATCAGAATGTATTCTTTAGTATTCCTCATACTGGCAATATTTTCAGTGACTTGTAGAACTGGAATATTTCATTTTATGATTTCTTTATATTAGGAGCTTCTAGGAAATACTCAACAGATTTTAATGATTAGGTTTTATGCACGTTCTTACAGCATTAACAGAAGGCATGTAAGGAGCTGTGGTATGTTATTTTTTGATTTGTGGATATTATGTCCCTTGTTCCATGAAGAAGCACCATTAACACAGCAAGGGAGGAATCTTCTAGAATATTCCATACACTACAGTAAAGAGGAAAGTTTAGGTGCATGACTAAAAGCTAAGGAATTCTACATCCAATAACTGGAAGTCTGCTTAGGACAGAAAATGGATGCAAGTAACTAATTTCCCTATATCTAGAATTCTAGGTCTATCTCTTTTTTCCCATATTAATTTAATTGTGTTACCTTGTTGGTGACATCCTTAAACTATGGTTAGATACAGAACTGTAATGTTGTACATGGCCAGAGATATGATGCATTTAAAGATGATGGGTCAGTTGATATGTGTACAATGAACTACAACTGACTCCAAACTTCTGACAGAAAACACAAAAAAATTATTATTAAGCAAGGGTTTGAGCTAACTGTGGAATCCATTGACCTTTTTGAAAACAAATAGCATAAAGAAGGCATCATATATCATGTAAGGTTAGAGAGAATGCTGTGCACAATGAGTATACAACAAGTGAAGACAAATCAAGAATAGTAAAGGTTAAATTAAAGGACACAAACTGGAACGAGTACAGAAATGTATTCTCATTTACTGATAACTCTGTTTAAAATACTTACGGGATAGTTTAAGTGTGAATTTGTGTTAAGAAGCAAGGAATTCAACAGTATGTGTGAGCACAGGGAAACTGAAAATTACTTATTGTGTCTTTCGGCTTTTCCCGGTTAGGGGTCGCCACAGCGGAACTCCGGTCTGCTAATGATTGGCAGTATATTTTTACGTACTGAGTTGCCAGCCCTGATGCACAACCTTCAATGAAGGTATGCCCATTCACATATGTCTCCACACAGAAGACGCTCTAGCTGAGACTCGAACAGGACGTCTTACTGTGAGGCGACAACGCTACTGCAGCACCACCACCGCAGTTGGAAACTGAAAATTACTAATTTTAGGAATTACTGCATAACATCATCTTGAACATTTTTAAGTTACAGAGAAGTGATACTGTGGCTACTTCATGAAGAAAGTAGACAATTTTTGAAATATACTAAATAAATGTTGTTGTGCATCTATTTCTGTTTCTATATGGCAACATGCAGAATTAATCAATCATTCAATAAATAAACAAACAAATAAGTAACTATGTAAGCAAATACAAAGTATTTGCCCTGTTTTTCTGAAGACAAAAAACAGAGACATCAGGAATGGCTCAGTTTTTGCTAGATTCACTGTCAACCTACCCTACTACTCTCACCCCTGCCTAGCCTTGAAAAACCTACAGTGGCGGAATTTCATCATCAAATCCTAATACCCCAGCTTTTCCAGACCCATTCCATCTTACATGAACCCTCATCCTGCTCATCCCTCTCTTCCAGCATCCAGCCCTATGCTCCTAACCGTGCTCTCCGTAGCTCCCAGCAGCATCTTCTGCAAGTGTATGCTCCCAAGAAAAACACTGGAAAACTCATCTACAGCTACTCAGTGATTAACACTTGGAATAAACTTCCCCTAAGTGTTAGGCAGATCTTTAACTCAATGTTTTCAAAACAACTCCTTCTGTCTATCTTGGTCTTGTTTATGCTGTGACCCAACTTAATTTCTAGCCCTCCTCCAGTAACAATTATTGCAGCAACCTTTTCTGGCTCCATTCTCTCTGCCTCTACTACTAAAAGCCTACAAATAGACAGTAGTTCATATAACATCCAGTGATGCAGTCCTTTGGAAACTGTTTTTCATCTTGGTTTATTATCTTATAGTTTTATATTTATAATTATAATTTTGTTCAGTTTTGTCTTACTAAATTTGTCAAAATGATGTATACACTGCTTATTAATGAAGAAAACACTGTACTCTAAGATGAGCAATGTTTTAGTAATCCTCTTCTAGCCCTCAATATCATGTTTCTAACTTTCTACATGTTATAATTGTATAAATTTGGTTTAGCCTTCAAACTCTGCTATTTATTAATTTATTAATTGTGATATTTTCTTTTGGAGCTCGGGGCACCACTCAAAAAAAAGGCAACTTGCACAGTCTGACTAACCCAGTTAACAAATGTCAAATAACATAAAATAAAATAAATTTTGCCATGTTACTTTTGAAAAGAGAATTTGTGTGTGTGTGTGTATACATGCATGCCTGTGTCAATAAAAATTCCTAGCATAAAAATATACATCTGTAAAGATCTAAACTCAAAACATATAAAAAAAATCCAGACTGTGTCCCCCATACCCACTGCTACTAATATGTATACTAACTTTGAGATTGCACACAGTGCAAAAAGAGTAAACTCCCATTTCTAGCTCTACCCTAATCTTGCAGAAAGTAATGCTTGCACACTGAGATCCTCTGACAATTTCATACACTTGATTATCTAAAGTCTTCCCACATATATCTACAGACAGATCAAGTTCCGTGTTTCTGTCTCTGTCATTATGTGTGTTTGTGTGCATGCGCACACGTGTGTGTGTGTGTGTATACATATATATATATATATATATATATATATATATATTATATATATGTATATATATATATTTATGTGTGCTTGCATGTATGTGTGTATAATTATATATTTGTGTAAGTGGGTGTATATGTACATATACAAACATATATATATATATATATATATATATATATATATATATATATATCTAGAGAGAGAGAGACATATACAGTAGATAGATATCTACTTCTCTCTCTCTCTTTATATATATATATATATATATATATATATATATATATATATATATATAGATATACACACACACACACACACACACACACACACACACACACACACACACACACACACACACTCACTCACACAGATAGATAGATAAATATTGCTATCTACCGGAGCCATGACTTTCATTGGAACTCCCAAATGTCAACATCTGTTATGTCAACATACTTTGATCAGCAATGTGGATGACCAAAAGTTATGCTGAACTGACAGAAACATCTTTATTAAATTATCACTTATAAGATAGGCAATCATAGATATAAATGAAAACAAACAATGTCCACATAATTTTAGTTGCAAACATTACACGTTATTTATAATCTATCCAGTCACTGTCAGTCAGATATTACATAGCTCATCCAAATCTTGCCTTCTTTTAAACCTCATTCCTCCTTTGCTTGTGTTTTTTCCACAATCCCCATAGTTTCTATATAATTTGCTCCTACCCTTTTTAGAGATGCCAGCAAAAGAAAAAAACATTCAAAAATTATAAAATGTTTTTCTTCTTCACTAGTCAAGATATTCAAAATGAATAAAATGTTTTTTTTTTCTTGCGTAGACAAATGGCCATTATGTGCATAAAGAGAATCTTTCTGAGGTCACTTAATAAAAGAGATAAATGTGATGCTAACAGAGCTCAACAACTTTGTCCTTGATTTTATTACTACTACACAATTGAGCTATTTAATAAACTGACATTTCTTACCTTTATTAATAACACTGCTGTGTAGCTGAAGCTATTCCTCATTTACTGTAATATAAATGTTGAGAGGCAACAGATTTATTTTAAGATACTATGCAGATGTGTATGGTCACGTTATATAGGTATTTATAGGTAGTCAGTGCTGGGTTTATATTATGTCCATAACAATAAGGTATTACGATGTTTTTCCACTCTGAAATATTTTAATGTTTGAATTATTCTTTTACTGCTAAAATACAAACAAAAGCTTATATTCAAGTTCTGGGCTGACTGTCCTTGCCCTGGAGACAAACTACTGAATATACATTGTAATAAGATGAAAGCTGACTCAGTGATACTTTTATATGATTATTTAAATTAATCTGCTTGTGGTGGTGACTGCAGTTTAAAGGTATAAAAGACCTATATTTAAACATATTTTGATTTGGAACAATTATTAGAAGTGGTTCTTATGATTAATATTAACCTATAAAAGAAGTGAAAGTTGTACATATCAGGATGCAACGGCTGTAAGGTTTCTTGGATTGAGAAATATTAGACAAACCTGTAATTAAAATATTTAATGATCAGAATGCTACCCTGTCCATTCATGTCAGTGTGTCCCCCATGCACTGCTAACAGATAATTGTTTACATATCCGTGGTATAATATCACACTGGGGCGGAGTTCTCAGCTTGTCTACACTGTGCTGTGTTTATCACACCATAAAGTCAATTGACTGCTACACAGGTTAAATCTAATGAGATTTAGTAACGATCTATGCAAATGATTCTCATTACCTGTTGCCAGTAAAAATCAACAAGCTCATCTCATAACTGCCAATAATTCCTGAAGTTAGATGTTTCCACAGCAATAACTGTATATCAGACATTAGGCTGCATAAATAATTCCTGTCATGAATGCATTCTGCCTTCCAGCAAGAAAAAGAGTGGATGCTGTGGGGCTGAGCTATCAATGTGCACTCCAAACTCACTTTATGAAGAACAATAGAGCTGTTCCCTAATATCAGAACAGATACCATATGTTTGGACCCCACCACACCCATATGTGGAGTTTGGTCTCCTTGCATTTGGTCTCCTTGAATAGGGTACAGCTCCATCAGTTTTGTAGGATCTGGCACTGAAAGCAGCAAAGCTAGACAGCTAATTTTGCCTGAAGTGCCGTTTCCCACTTCCTGGTGGAGCTCATTTCCCCCAAAGATACCCATTGAATTGCATGGACTACACCACTACCTTTCCATTCACCTTCAGTGTCGGTGGAAAAAGGTGGCTTGTACTGGGAGGCCCACTCCATTCATGCACTCAGGAATAGCACTACAGGAGTACACAATTCCATTCACTCCATAAGGACTGCTGGTACAGTTATCTTGCTGTAAGTTCTTGAAGTAGCATGCTATCCTGAATGTAAACCATTCTTGGAATCTGGACTGGTGTCCTTAATGAGATAGTCCCTAACCAAGCTAATAGTGAGCTATGGGTCACTTGAATATAGAACACACTAGTGTTTAAGCTACAAATTAGGTTCTTATATACCTGCCCATGAATATGAACTTATTATGAACCCTGAAGGCATTGCTTAGAATGCAAGATCATCCGTATTGCTTATATGAAATACAAAAAGAAAATGTTAGTGCTTGTGGAGTAGTAAATCAGACAAAAACTTTAGTGCGTTTCTTCACTGATGGAGGTACCAATGCATTGTGGAACTGCAGTGTATGTCTGTGTGTGCATGTTGGACTGAAGCTGTGTAAATCAAAAAACAGTTGTACTAAATAGGCATTCACAGGAAAGATCAGAACACTGTTGTACTGAAGACCACTACTTTGTACATAGTTATACATTTTTTATGTGTGGGATTAGTCTGTCAATGACCTTTTACTAAAACTGAGGGATCAAATACAATTTTATAACTAATGTATTTATTGTGGGGAAGTTTAATACCTCCTACTCAGGTCCCCTACTACATTCTCCCTTTTAAATTAGGCTAAAAAGTCTTGTAGTTTGTTACAGAAATTGTGTTAGGCTTTAGTGGATTGGCCAGATACACGAGTGCTTTATCATGCACTAGCCACCAAGCAGACTGCACGCATGTACCCATATACAGACACAAACAGGATTTAGAACATTTGCCTTAGTGACATATTTGAAGTGACAGAGATATTCTACCAAGCATAGATAAATGTTTTTGGCAAAATCGAGGAGTTTTATTATTTCACAAAATAATTTGAGTTCATTCCTTACTGCTACGCAACACAGTTACAGTAACAGAATTTTTCCCCTAAAAGTTCTTTGTTCCATCAAAGAATCATCCCACGTGGCATTGCAAGTAAACAGCTCTTTCCAACGTCCTATTCATTGTTAAACAGCAGGAATATTATGAGGTATAAAATAAGATGTTGTTGTTGTCTTTTGGCTTTTCCCAGTTAGGGGTCACCACAGTGGAACTCCAGTCCGCTAATGATTGGCAGTAGATTATCACGAACGCCGAGGTGCCAGCTCGAAGTTCAGCCTTCAACGAAGGCACACCCATTTACGCATGTCTTTCGAACGCCCACCCAACACAGGCACTCCCCACACTCCAGCCGAGAATCGAATGGGAGAACCTCTTGCTGTGAGGCAACAACGCTACCACTGCACCACCACGGAAGTATGAGGTTTTACCATGAAATTGTGACTAATGACTAACAAGTAGTTTCTTTCACAAAAATGCAGATTATCTTATTTTATGAGGTATAAAATAAGATAATCTGCATTTTGTTGAAAGAAAGTACTTGTTAGTCATTAGTCACAATTTCATGGTAAAGTAGCATAACTATCAACCTCTCTGCACAAGAAATATGGACAGACCCAAAAATAGGGGCAGATTTTAAATATTGCTTCTATAAACTTAGAAAGTTGCTAGAATAAGGTTACGAATTATGTATTTTCTGAAGGAAATGAAGTATGAAACTCAAATGTATGTCATTATTTAGTACTGTTTAGTCATTTCAACCCTCAATGATTTTCCAGAAAATCACAAATTTCTTGAGGAACAGACCAAAAATATGAGGCAAAAATATGGACATTCTCCAAAAATCTGGACAGTTGAGAAGTATGTAAGTACTAATTATGATGGCCTAAAGTAGTCTATTTAGCATTACACTAGCTAAACTTGTAGCTTAATGATAACATGTCTCCATTTGCCCCCCCCTACAAATAAAAATACCAGCTCATGCCACGATGACCAGTTTATTATATTAAAATACATTAAACAGGAAACTTCACATTAACAACATGCAACAATCAACAAACGTGAACTATTTAAAAGGCAGCATTAAACCACCTCGCCATCACTTGCCCTCCCTCCATAAGACTGCATTAAAAAGTTCTACTGACTTTAATACCAATTAAATAAGAAGCAGCTTAACTCTTCTCACTTCCTTAACCCTGCTACATAATCGCTCAAATTGAACCAAAGAAAGAGTTGATAAAAGAAGGAGGGCAGAAAAGGGGTTCATCTGAACCCTTCTTCTCTGCCCTTAAACTAAAATGCTTACTGTCAAATGAAACCAACCTCAATATCAGGGTTAGGAGGATGGCAACAATGAATCCACAACAAAACTGTCTCACCCTCCTCTACTACTGAACAAGTCACTACAATAAAACCTTCCATCTCTTTCCTCACATTCTCCATCTCAGTACCCCATAACTCCCTCCCCTTCCTCCACTCAGCCTTACTAATCTCAAATGCAAACTTGCCTAACCTAACCTTTCATGCACCTCCCCCCACTCAAACTTTAAAATATTCAGAGGTGCCTCTGAACAAATTGGTCTGCATGCAAACTTCATTTGTCCAGATCTCCCTCATACAAATAAATGCAGCAATTCATGCCACGATGACCAGTTTATTATCTTAAAACATATTAAAGAGGAACATTTACATTTATAACATGCAATAATCATCACACGTGAACCATATGAAAGGTGGTGTTAAATCACAAACTATCACTTCCCTCCATAAAGCAACATTAAATGTTCTGCTCACTTTAATATCAATTAGATTAGAGGCAGAGTATCCCCACTCACTACCTTAACCCTGCACAAATTTATCACCCAGACATAACCAAAGAAAGAATGGATAAAAGGGGGAGAGGCAGAAAAGGGGTTCAGCCAAACCCCTGCTCTTCACACACCAGCCTGCTCACAGTTATCTCCACCTTTCTCTAAACCTATACATGCTTAATCAGATCCTGTAAGAGTAATGCAATGTGCACATTAAATAAACCTAAACTCACATCATTCAATTGGACTCCATCCACATGAAAACAAGAAGGATCCCTGTCATTAAAATCTCTATGGCCCACAGTCCAAATCTCCAATTCTCCCATAATCTGTCCCAATCTATGATTAACAAATCATCTAGCCTACTCAGTACCCATAAAATTATTTGTGTGGCTTCAAACTAGCTGCAGTACAATCTCTTGACAATTATCAGATCTGGATATTTTTGTCTCAACACCCCCAAATCTCCTACTACCATAGCAAACAGATGCATTTTGGGTATCAAACTAAAATTGTTACTCTCCAAATGTACAACCAAAATATGACGTATACCATACCGTGCCTGAATGACTTCCTTTTCATCCAAAAGATGTTGCCATCTCATGTATGGCACTCCATGCCAAAACACGTTCCATCCATCATTACGGAAACCCAACCAACTTCCTTCTGGCCTGAATGCAGCTCGTCTCGCAGACCATTACACAAAGAAATGGTCCAAAATGACAATATTCTCAACCCAAAAAAATATTTAAGCTACCATGCCCAACACAAATCAGACAACTTATCTAATAAAACTCAGAAAAACACCAGATGACTAATAGACTGCCCTCTTAATGACCTCAACCAATCATCCTTTCTGAGCCAAGTCAGATGCTCTTCCTATATGGAAATAGTGCACTGAAAACCTGCTCTCATTAATGCCTCAACACTGAAGTGCCCTCCTAACCATAACAATGAATTGAGTTGCCTTAATTGCTTTACCACTGAAAGTACAGAAAACAATCCCACTCACTGTACCTGCCTGTACCATCCTATGTCTTTTGAACCATGCCACTAGACTTATGAACTGATCGACATTCTTATGCAACACTATCTGTGAACCTTTCCTTAACTGACCAGTTTAAGACTGCTGCAACCAAATTAGCACCGCCGACTGTACAATGCACCAACTTTTCATACCAATGAATTCAAAGGTTCGCCCACTCTAAATGCTCCTGTATACATCCACACTGATAAAGTTGCTCACACTGCATAATTACCTGCATTTCCTAATAACAACCATAAACTCTTCAACAACTCTCTCTCAAAATCTGTTTCATCAAGTGGAGACAACCATCCATGCTTTGTCCTGCTGCCTGCTCCCACCTTTTCAACATCTGACCCACCACCCAAGATTTGGACACATCCTCCACACCTACCAAATGAGCAGCCTTCGTAAGAGCTGCCAAATGTTTTTTAATGGATCTCATAGACATTCCGTGAAGCTACCAAGAAAACAAATAATGCAAAAAAAAAAAGATGACCAACACCGTTCAGTCTCTGATAATCCTGCAGCAAAAGCAGAAAATGCAGACAAACCTGCTACATAAGCTCACTGAATGCTGAACTAGCCATCCGACTATACATGCTAAATGTTCCCCAACCCTGGTGGTAATGATATTCGGTGCACTTCTGCCACTGCAGCTGATTCCTGAAATCTGTAAAGCTAAAAATGAGAGAGACTATCAGCTTTCTGATTTGTTTTCCCCACTAGTGTTCATCTGAAAATGAAAAGTTAACCAACAGATTCTGTAAAACTAATTTCCTCAGAATTAATGAGTTGCGTAAGAAAAATGAGATCTGTAGATTCATGAAAAGCGACAAAGGTGGGAACTTAGTGATAATGTCACAGGAGAAATACAAATTTAAAATGCTAGAGATGTTAAATAACATCGAGGAATACGAGGTGATCCCGCTTTTTAAAATAATAAAGAATTTTAAAGAGATTCAGTCATTTTTGTATGATGCCCTTATGTCTAATGAAATCAATTTCAAGGTGTATGACTTTTGTCTGATTGATAATCCCCGAATAGGGATTTTCTTCGGGATACCGAAGACACATAAAAGTGTAACAGACCCCCCTTTCAGACCTATAGTTTCCTCAGCCCATTCAGTGACTGAGGGAATTTCTTTAGTCATAGATGCCACCTTAGGACCTTTAGTGACACAAAGTACAGTTTTGTACCTACCATAAATGTAGATGTTCGAGGATTCCCTTGCTGCAGTCCTGACTATTGGGTATAGTCCGCGTCCCAGTCGGCCCGAATACCAGAGTATAAGGCTGACGTCGGTCATGGCGCCTTAGACTGACGTCAGTACGTCAGGGTACTAATGCGCATGACCGACGTCATTTCCTCAGTCTTTTCTTGCCCCAGATGTCAGAAGACCCAAAAAGACAAGTCCCAAAAACAACCTGCACCAATAAACATGTACAATGTATACAGGAATATATATACAAAAAATATAAGCATGTAAAGGCACCTACACAACCACCCTGAAACACAGAGGGGAAGGAGGGAGGGTAAATTGGACTGCAGCAAGGGAATCCTCGAACATCTACATTAATGGTAGGTACAAAACTGTACTATGTTCTTCGTCTTCCCTTGCTGCAGTCCTGACTATTGGGTAGAATCCCAAAGCAGAGGTAAGGGAGGCTGGCAAATTATAAAGTAGCAGGAGCTGACAACATGCCTTGTAAAACAGCTGTGGCAAAACCAGCTCTAGACTTAGAGTATATAGGCAGGTGATAATGCCTAGAGAAAGTATGCACTGAACTCCAAGTAGCTGCTTCCAGAATATCCTTAGTTGCCACCCCTTAGAAATGCTGTTGAAGTGGCAGTAGCCCTAGTGGAATGAGGCCTAATCCCAGCTGGAACCTCTTTGCCATGATGGGAATAACAAAATGCAATGCAAAAGCCAATCCACCTAGAAATAGTTTGTTTTGACACAGGTTTGCCCTGTGAACTTAAAGCAAAAGAAACAAGTAACTGCTGAGACTGCCTAAAATCTTTAGTCCTGCTCAAATAATAACGCAATTGCCTGTGTACATCTAAAGTGTGCAAAATCTTTTCCCCTTTATTTTGAGGATCTGCAAAAACGTAGGCAAATGAATAGTTTGGTTTAAAGCCACACTAGAAACCACCTTAGGCATAAAGGAAGGATTAGTACGTAATGATACCCTGTCCTTATGGAAAATCAAAAGGGCTCTACTGCCATAAGGGCCTGCAACTCAGACACCCTTCTTGCAGAAGTAATAGCCAACAGAAAAGCCGTCTTCCATGACAAATATTTCAATTCAGCAGTAGCTGCCGGCTCAAAAGGTTGTAGAGTAAGTTTTTCCAACACAAAATTGAGATCCCAAGCAGGAGTAGGAGCTCTACGTGGGGGTCTTATATTCTTTGCCCCTCTAAGAAACTGCTTAAACAAAGGATGCGAAAACAAAGGTGGGTCACAATCATAGTGAGCTGAAATTGCTGCAGCATGAATCTTTATGGAAGAGAAAGACAAACCCTTGTCCAATAACTCAGTAAGATATTGAAGAGCCACACTCAAATTAGGCTCTGAAATCTCCAAATTCTTTGCTGTACACCAAAATAAAAATCTCTTCCATTTTTCTGCGTACACTCTCCTAGTACTAGGCCTTCTAGCTTCCATAATCACATTTAAAACTTGTTGAGGAAGCTGAGACCTTCCATGTTTCAACACAGAATATGCCAAGCTGTGAGATGGAGAGATTGAAGCTTGACATTGAGCAGATGACCGTCCTTCTGAGATAACAAATGAGGAGTCAGAGGTAAAGGCCATGGAGGCTTCTTTACAAGACTCCTTAGAAGTGGGTACCAGTGTTGCCGAGGCCAATCTGGAGCTATCAAAATCATCCTTGGCCTGTCCTGTCTGACCTTTAGTAATACCTTTGGAAGAAGAGGTAGAGGTGGAAAAGCATAGACATGAAGGTTTTTCCAACTGAAAGACAGAGCATCCACTTTCCAAGCTGTGTGATGAAACCCCTTTGTGCAATACTTTGGCAGCTGGTGGTTTAGTGGAGAAGCGAACAGATCTATGTCTGGAGTTCCCCATGACACTGTCAATTTCTGAAATACATGAAGATCCAGTTTCCACTCGTGGGGATCCATGATTTGTCTGCTTAATACATCTGCTAGGGAGTTCTGTGCTCCTGGCAGAAACCTTGCCTGAAGAGTCAGTTGCAGGCTTAACGCAGTCTCCCATAAAATCATTGCTTGCCTGCATAGAGGATAAGAATGTGTTCCCCCTTGCTTGTTGATGTACCACATGACAGTTGTGTTGTCTGTCAGAATCAACACCTGCCCTGGAAGAAGTAACTCCTTGAACGCCATCAATGCAAACTGGACTGCTAACATCTCCTTCATGTTGATATGTAGATGCTGTAGTCTGGCAGGCCACTTGTCTTGTATCCACTTTCCATTTAGATGAGCTCCCCAAGCAGTGTCCGAGGCATCTGTCGTTAAAATCTGACTCGCCTCTGGCCGGGTCACAGAGAGTCCCTTGTTTAGGTGACATTCCTGAGCCCACCACAAGAATTCCTTTTGAAGGCAAGGTATTATTTGAATGACAGTGTCCAAATCTTGGCAGTGCTGTGTCCATACATTTTGAGATACCATTGCAGCTTCCTCATATGCAGTTTGGCATTGGGAAGCACCAGAATACAAGATGCCATGAACCCTAATGCTTGAAGGACTGTCCTTGCAGTCAGCACGGACTGATGAGATAGTTGATGGAAGTAAAGTGACAGACTCTGTTGTTTGTCCGGGGTTAAAAGGGCCATCTGGGCTGCTGTATTCAGTCTCACACCCAGAAAGCACATGTCTTGAGAGGGTACTAGACTGGACTTTATTTCGTTCACAGAATACCCTAGGCATCTTAGCACTGCTATGACATATTCCAGATGCTGTAGAAGGTGTTCTTTTTCTTGAGCCAGAATCAGGCAGTCGTCCAAGTAAGGATAAATTTGAATGCCTTGAAGCCTGAAGTAAGCTATCACTGGAGCCAGAACCTTTGTGAATACTCTGGGCGCAGTAGATAAGCCAAAGGGCAATGCAGAGAACTGATAATGAAAATCTCCAGTTCGAAACCGCAGATACTTTCTGCAACTTAGCCTTATGGGCACATGAAGGTAAGCTTCCTTGAGATCCAAAGTTACCATCCAGTGATCCTTGCCCAGCAGAGGTAACAGTTGCTGTAACGTCAACATCTTGAACTTGGGAATGTCCAGATAAGTGTTGAGGAGAGATAAATCCAAAATTGGTCTCCACGTGTTCCCCTTCTTTGGTACTAGGAACAGGCGAGAATAAAATCGAAGCCCCTTTCTGACACAGGGACTGGCTGAATAGCCCCTATCTGGAGTAACTGAGAAACTTGCTTGAGAGCCTCTTTTCTTTGTGGAGGAGGAACATCTGGCATGCCTTTGAAAGGGGGCATTGTGTGGAAATAAAATCTGTACCCGTGATGAATGATATCCAGCACCCATCTGTCTTGAGTGATTAAATCCCAATTTTCTTTGAAAAGAGACAATCTTCCTCCCAAAGGAGCTGCCAGACGAGAGTCCACTGGCAGCTGAAAGGGCAGGTAATTGGTTCTGCTTACGAAAGGACTGACCCCTGCCCTCACCAGAAGTCTGAGCAGGTGAACTGTCTGATCTAGGCCTAAACGAACCTTGAGCCCTGCCCCTACCACGTCTAGATCTACCCCTAGACTGGGAACCATAAGCAGGATATGTCCACCCCTTAGCAGGCCAATTTCTACTAAACTTCGGAGGCTGCACCTGCAAAAAATCTTTAACAGTCTGCATAGACTTAGCTTTGTCCTCCATTTTCTTTAAAACTGCTTCCACAGGCGGTCCAAACAACACATCAGACTGTAAAGGAGCATCCAAAATCCTGGTCTTAACATGCTCAGCTAAATTCTGATCCTTCAACCATGCATGTCTGCGAAGAACAGAACTAGTAGCAGCCACCCTCGAGGAGGCCTGAACAGCATCAAAACCACACTGCAAAGAATGCTTACCCACTTGTTCAGACACATGAACCAAATCCAGCAATTCTTTACACTCAATACCTTCCGCCAAAGCATCCACCTTAGATTTCAATTGTGAAAGGAGATAATTCTGATATTTCAGCATATGAAATTGACAATTCAACGCCCTCATGGCTAGAGTGGAAGAAGTATATACTTTCTTACCCCACCTATCCAAAGCCCTTGCCTCTTTATCAGAGGGTACAGGATTTTTAACAACAGAAGCTTTAACACCTTTAGGCCCCTGAGAAACAGTTTCTGGGTCCGCCCAGGGACTCTTAAACAAATACTTATGAGCTTCGGGCACCCTATAATACCTATCAGGCTTAACAGGAGCAGGAGGCAAGGAATCAGGGTTCAGAGAAGCCTCTGCAAAAACATCCTCCACCACATTCAACACAGGAGGAATAGCTAAGGGCCTATGCTGAGGCAAAAACAAGAATTCCCTAAGCCTTTTCCTGGAGTCAGAGTAATCTTGGCCTTCCCATTTAAAGTGCTCCCTCATGGAGTGAAGAGTCTCTGAAAATGAAAAATCCTCAGGAGGAGAAGCTGAAGGAGTGGAATCATCCACATCAGAATCAGAATAAGCAGGAAACTCTTGCAAGTCTTCCACAGAAGACTCTGAAGCCTGTGAACACTGTTCAAAACTATCAAACTCCTGTTCCACCCTAGGCCTCTTATCAGGTCGGGGCATAGAACCTCTAATCAGAGTAATCAAATCTTCAGCCATTTTAAGCATATGTTTCTTAGGCACAGAGCCCGAAATGCTAGGAGAAGCCCCTACAGAAGCTGAACTTGGCCTTCCTCTAAAAGAAGCTCTGGAAACAGAAGGAGAGGCCCTAACTACCTTGGGAAGAGAGGGAAGAACAGTTACCTGAGAAGCCCCCTCAGCCTGGCCTACTTCCTGAGAGGGCACATCCTGTAACAGTAAAGTATCAGCCTGAGACTCCATAGAGACTCCTGGCAAAACCTCTGGCTCCCCTGAGCCTTCTAAAGGACCGATGTCCGGGACTGCCGGTTCCTCACCCCTAGACTTCACTGTTTTGTCCTTGCGCTTCTTAGATGAAGCAGGCGTCGGAGCATCCGACGGCATAGTATAATTGCAACGCTTCCCAAACACTAACCTAGCACAATCAAGCCTCCTCTTAATAGTGCGCTTATTAAATCTAGCACAAGAGCGGCAACCAACAACGTCGTGTTCAGGCCCTAAACAAGGTATACACAATGTATGATAATCCCTATGCGGTATCTGCTTCCCACAAGAAATACAGTTATTCACTTTTTCTGACATCCGGTAATATACTGAGGCAAGAAAAACCAAAATGTTCTAACGGGTTACTTAGCCAACTCTGTACTCGGTCTGAAACTCCGGTTTCGGAAAATCTCAGAACGCCAACCTGCACTCGCAAAATTGCTTCTGCATCGGACCATGCGGCAAAAAAGACTGAGGAAATGACGTCGGTCATGCGCATTAGTACCCTGACGTACTGACGTCAGTCTAAGGCGCCATGACCGACGTCAGCCTTATACTCTGGTATTCGGGCCGACTGGGACGCGGACTATACCCAATAGTCAGGACTGCAGCAAGGGAAGACGAAGAACATCAAGAATCATATATAAAGGATTCTTGGCATTTTTTGGAAAAACTTAAGACATTTAGTAAGAACTATACATTTGACCCTAAACAACATATCATCTTTAGCTTGGATGTCGAATCCTTATATACATGTATCCCCCATGAGGAAGGGGTTGAGGCTATACGTCAGTTTTTGAGCAAAAATAAAAAGTTTGAAACTGGACAGATTTCTACTATTTGCAGTTTTTTGGACATTTTATTACATCACAACTATTTTATTTTTGGTGACAACTATTATAGGCAAAAAAGAGGGGTGGCCATGGGGTCTCCCGCCGCTCCATCATATGCCAACCTAGTGATGTCATGGTGGGAAGATGAATTTCTTAAACCTTTAAGACATAATTTCAACATTTTATTATATTATAGGTTTGTGGACGACCTGGTTTTTATTATTAAAGGAAACAATGATACAGTTAATGAATTCCTTGCAGCTATTAATAACACAGTTGAATTTTTAAAATTTACCAAGGGGGAAACTGGTTCGAAAATTAGTTTTTTGGATATCCTTTTTTGGTGGGATCCAGTTGAATCCAGATTTCAAAGCGGCATTTTTAGAAAAGACACATTTACGAATGGTTATTTACATTTCAAAAGTGGTCATCCATCTCATACCAAAAAGAATATACCGAAAGGGCAATTTATAAGGGCCAGTCGAATGACTACTAAAGATAGTGATTTTTATGAAGAGTTAGACTTTATTTCTGATATGTTTGTTAATAGAGGATATGATTACTTGTTTTTGGAAAATACAAAGAGAGAAGTGGTGGAAAAACGTAGCACCCAATACCAGGCTATTTTAAATAACAAAGATAATTTTTGTTCTCTAGGCACATATAATGATGAAGTAAACAAGAATGTGATTTGTTCCCTGGATATGACTATTGACAGTGAACATATTAAACAAGTTCTAAGAAAAAATTGGAGAATTTTGCAGGGTAATGCTGACATTAGTCAAATAGTTGGAGAACATCCCCTCTTTGTGTTAAGGAATAATTATAACATCAAAAAAGCCTTAGAAATTAAGAATCATAATAAAGTGGGTGAAGTTAGTAACATCCAAACGAAGGGGATGTTTCCATGTCTCGGATGCAACATGTGTAGATTCATTTCACAGGGCCCTTATATTATGATAGATTCTATGGATAAAACTTTTGAAGTTCCTCAGTATGTTAATTGCAATACAAAGGGTGTCATTTATATTAGTTTTTGTAGCAGCTGCACTTCATTTTATATAGGAATGACTATTAGATGTTTAAAAACTAGAATACGGGAACATCTGTATAGTATAAAAAGTAAGGACATAAACAATGCTTTGTTTAAACACTCAGTTGTGTGTCCTAACTTTAAAAAATTTCTTTTTTCAGTGTTAGAGGTTTGTCATTCAGACCTGAGGGGGGGCGATTTCAGGAATTTTGTCGAACAGAGGGAGACCTTGTGGCAGATTCGTTTGAGATCTGACCGACCCCCAGGTCTGAATGATTCAGTTAACATTAAATGTTTTTTGAAAAATAAAAAATTATGTATAGATAAAAATATAATAACAGAATTTTTTATTTAGCCTGTTTTTTTAAAAATCTTGATCATGTTTATTGGATAATTGAATGTTAATTATGAAGTAGGTATTTAAATGATGCTTTTGCACTTGTAATGTATTCTGAAGAAGTTTTTACGAAAGCGTGTATGGAGTAAAATTTATTACGCTATTTGCTGTGGTTGTGGTTCATCCTTGCTACGTTTTTATCATTCCAATACTTGCTGCTGCAGGAACTGTTTCCTTTTTCGACTGCATTTTTATGGTTTTGGTCTTTGTGGATTAGTTCAGTTGTTACAAAATGACAATATTCTCAACCCAAAAAAATATTTAAGCTACCATGCCCAACACAAATCAGACAACTTATCTAATAAAACTCAGAAAAACACCAGATGACTAATAGACTGCCCTCTTAATGACCTCAACCAATCATCCTTTCTGAGCCAAGTCAGATGCTCTTCCTATATGGAAATAGTGCACTGAAAACCTGCTCTCATTAATGCCTCAACACTGAAGTGCCCTCCTAACCATAACAATGAATTGAGTTGCCTTAATTGCTTTACCACTGAAAGTACAGAAAACAATCCCACTCACTGTACCTGCCTGTACCATCCTATGTCTTTTGAACCATGCCACTAGACTTATGAACTGATCGACATTCTTATGCAACACTATCTGTGAACCTTTCCTTAACTGACCAGTTTAAGACTGCTGCAACCAAATTAGCACCGCCGACTGTACAATGCACCAACTTTTCATACCAATGAATTCAAAGGTTCGCCCACTCTAAATGCTCCTGTATACATCCACACTGATAAAGTTGCTCACACTGCATAATTACCTGCATTTCCTAATAACAACCATAAACTCTTCAACAACTCTCTCTCAAAATCTGTTTCATCAAGTGGAGACAACCATCCATGCTTTGTCCTGCTGCCTGCTCCCACCTTTTCAACATCTGACCCACCACCCAAGATTTGGACACATCCTCCACACCTACCAAATGAGCAGCCTTCGTAAGAGCTGCCAAATGTTTTTTAATGGATCTCATAGACATTCCGTGAAGCTACCAAGAAAACAAATAATGCAAAAAAAAAAAGATGACCAACACCGTTCAGTCTCTGATAATCCTGCAGCAAAAGCAGAAAATGCAGACAAACCTGCTACATAAGCTCACTGAATGCTGAACTAGCCATCCGACTATACATGCTAAATGTTCCCCAACCCTGGTGGTAATGATATTCGGTGCACTTCTGCCACTGCAGCTGATTCCTGAAATCTGTAAAGCTAAAAATGAGAGAGACTATCAGCTTTCTGATTTGTTTTCCCCACTAAGTGTTCATCTGAAAATGAAAAGTTAACCAACAGATTCTGTAAAACTAATTTCCTCAGAATTAACAATGATAACTGTGAGTTGTCTGACTTTCTAGTTAATACCCTCACTACTTCCTGAGTATCAAAAAAGGGATGATCTTCTTACCTTGCAACTTTTCCTGCAAAACCATGGATGCTGCCTAAATTGGCATAAGTTCCAGGAGTGCCACATCCCCTCACCATTCCTCAGGCAAACTAATTGGCCAAGCTGCTAGACCCAAGCCTTACAAAATAAGCCCCCATACCATATACTCTCACTGCATTGGCGTATAACTGCAACTCTGTCTGGATTACCTATTCCTCCTGCCAGAAGGAAATCTCATTACACCTCCAAAGGAAATCCAAACATAACTTCAAGTGCTCCTTAACTAGTCTACTCACTCTCACCCAAAGATGTTTACTTCTTGTCCCCTTCTACATATTGGCAACTGATTGACAGAAAGTACTGCCCAGATTAATCACTCAACAAGCAAAATTCAAAAAATTCAAAAGTTCAATGACTTTTTTGACTCTAATTTTCTCCCTCAGACTAAACCAATCCACTACTCGAGTTTCTCCAACTTCTCTGATGGCAAACAAAACAAACTTCTGTTCACATCAACCAATAGCACCAAAAAAGTAAATTCTTTGCTCATTCTATCAAATTTACCCTGTGCCAGGGGAATACCCAGTTGCTTACATAACACTGTGAAGGCCCCACAAACCCTCCCAGTTTCTTGCCTGCCCTTCTCCTACCAAGAGAAAATCATCCAAATAATAGCATTGCTTTCTGAGTTGAGACCCTCTGTTGCCACAGCCAGTGCAATGCTGTACTGAATTTCTCAAATGTAGCACATGCCACCGCGTACCACATAGGGATGGCCTTGTCGAACTAAAACTTTCCACCCACCATCATGCCAAGCAAAAGTCATATCATCCAGCTGAATAGGCAAGAGCTGAAAGGCTGACTTGATGTCCAACTTTGCTATTCAAGGACCTGCAAACTGCTTGATCACTTTCACAGCATCATCCAGAGAAGCATAGTGCACTTGTGAATCAACCTTTCTAGTCTAATCATTAGCTGACTTACCATCAGGGAATGACAAATGATAAATCATACAAAACTCCACTGGGGTCTACTTTGGCACCAAACCTAATGATCAAACCCTAAAACTGGCAAGAGGTGGGATTTCAAAAGGACATAGTAAGTGTCCAGCTCACAGTTCCTTATCAATTAACCCTTGTAAAATAGCGTCCTTCTCTTGTAACAAATGCAAATTCTTAACCAATCTTCCACTACCCCCCACCCCCGACTTAATTGGAAAACCTTGTGAAAACACTCTAACCAACTCTACTGCCAATTTTTTATCTGGAAAGCCTGCTGATAATCAAGACAAGATTTTCACATCAATGGGAAATTGGAAGGGGGTGATTAGCTCCCTGCCCACAAAAGGCCCAAGCACCCCACTGCCCTTGAAAATTCCCCCGACATCTCACTGCTTGCTGACCTCCAACACCCCCAGAGAGAAATAACCTGCCCCTACCACCAAAGCTCTCGGACATCTGACCTTAACCCTCATCTTAGCATCAGCACTGAAGTGACAAATGCATACCTTCGCAAACTGAGCAAGTGCTAGGAAATCGATAGGCTGACCATATGCATGTGTACATATTAGAAGGCCAGCAGCTGTCCCTGCTGACCCCTCCTCTCCCCGATCTCCCTTGATTTTCTGCTGCATCTAACATTATGGCCAAACATCCACATGCTGAACCTCCCACCTCAATGACTGATCAAGGGCTTTCCTCTTATGAAAGCGCTGATCATTCCACAAGCATGCATTTCCCAGCAGTAGCCTCTGGGTCTCCTAGATAGCTAGGAAATAAGTCAACAAGGAAAGGTCCTGTGGCCTGTCCTTTTCAAACACATCACCCTATAATAAAGAGCCTAGTGCCTAATATTTCCATAGCTGTGCTCTAGACTTCCCATTTTGCCTAACACCTAAAGAGACTAATGCCACCAATAAAAGCTTTTTCTCCTGATTTCTCTGTCTCAGCAAACCTTTGTACACCATCTGAATCCATCAGATCAGAAACATCTACATACTCACATTTTCAAATCTTTTCATTAACTGTAATGGTGATTTGAGGGGTAATAAAGACACTAGATCTCCCTGACAAAAAGATTAGGGTCACTAACCAATCCCCTGGAAGAGCACTAAATTCTGATTCCACTTCCTTGCAAATTCCTCCACCTGTCAAAACCATATGTCACTAGCCCTAGTACAGTACTCCCTCCTTCCCCATGAATTACATTTTGACAGGGGCAGCTTGTGCTATAAGACTGCAGGACTGCAGCCCCCCAGATATAAACTGAAAAGAAAAAAAAACAATAGCGAGCCCTGGAACTCCAGGCATGCATGCTCGGTGTTCCCAGAACTTGCAGAAATCAGGACTGCTTACACAGCAGTCCTAATCAGGAAGAAGGCATCTCTGTAGTCTGATGCTCAGAAGTCTATGCAGTTACAACCGCATAGACTGGAAGGGAATCGGACTGCAATATCTGCAGGCTGAATCCTGCTCTCGCAGGAAGGACAGGACCTTTTACCTTTTTGCGCGGTATACCAAAACAACTCCAGCAAATTTTCAGAGAGACTGTGGGTTATTTATGGAAAATGGGCAAGGAAATGTGTTGGGTAGAAGCTATAGTCTTCTGACCTGATCTGCACACATGTAGCATTTGGTTGATATGGTAATTGCCGATAAAAATATTACACTTACCATTTCAGCACTTTAAGTGCAATGTTTTTTGCTTGTGGTCTCTGTTTCAGTTAAATTTATGTAAAAGCCCGAATTTGTTTTGAGTTGATTGATTTTAATGGCCGAAGTTTAGGATGTGCGTTAGTTGATCTCTGTGAATATATTTTCTTAATCAGTCTTGGATGTAAATTTTATTTTGATGTACCATATGTTTTTAATGGGGGGAAATTGACACTCAGCTTGTATGTCATATTCAGTATGGAGGGAAAACTAACCTAGTTCGTGTTGTATAGTAAGGCCGTGTGAGGAGGTATCCATCTTCATTTGTTTTGCTATATTCTTTAGGGGTGTTTGTTCCTTTTTGGGGATAGTACAGGTTTGTCTTTGAGACTTTTTCTGAGATGTACTGATGTTTTTCAAAAACGTTTGTTTATAATAAGTGCAATGATTATTAATGCAGATTATTTTCGAATCGTAATTTTATGGTAAAGAAATAATTGATAGAAGTGATTGGCAGAAGTGCAGTGGCTGAGCTACATTAATCTTCAAGTTTTTTTGCAGCCCGCATTTCTGTAAAGTATAAGTAATGTGGGAAAAATCTGCTACCACTAGCTGTATTTTCTTTTTTAAGTGAAAATCCTTGTCAATTAGAATTTACACTATTACCTTGTATTAAACGATTTGTTAGCAAAAGTTGCGATAATAAATAATGTAGCTTTTCTTTCATTTTGATTTATTTGGGTAAGTAAATGTCTATGGTCAATTATCTGCTTTCTTGTTGTGTTCTAGTGTAACACACACAATGCAGTGGTATCTGTAAGGGTGGTTGAGTCCTTATTCCTATGATGGTTGTAGTTTTTCTTTTCATGGTGGAAATCTTGATTGTCTAGGGGATGATACACTTCAGTTGGTTTAAGTCTTGATAAGTGAGTAAGTGGAGTCTGCCAATACCATGCACTTATACACAGACCAATAGGCATAAGCACATCACAGGCAATGTATTTAATAGGTATGTGTTGATGTGCACTTTCCTATCAAATGTATTGCCTGCAATGACTTTGCATTTACAGAATGAGTAGTATAGTCAGAACTATTTGCACAAGTGAAATGTTAAGAAGATAGTCTGTACAATGGCACCTATGACTTTTCATAGCTTGTCATTGAATGGCAGGCTGGTAAGGAGACCCCCCCCCCCCAAAAAAAAAAAAAATCCTCCTCCTTTCTGCCTCTGTTATCAGGGAAGAAATACATTTTGTAATAATTGTAATGTCTATAAGGAGGGCCTGCCAACCTTAGCCCCAGCACTGGTTATAGTTTTTTTAATGTTATCTGTCATAAGAAGTGTTTAAAACAACATTAAACTTAAAAGTTTAGATATATATATTTTTTTTCTTTTTAAATTTTAATGTCAGCCAAGTTGTGTTTTCAACCACAGTTCCTTGTCCTGTTGTCTTCAAGCTTTTTGAAAGGGACATTGAATCAATCCAGTAACAATAAGTTTCATTAGAGGCAGAGCATCCGCTAAATGCCCAAAATAGTCATTGGGCTATAAGCTTGAAACGTGGCTATTATTCAGTCCCTTTACTGAGCCAATCCTTTGTAGAAAAAGAAAGAACTTAAATCTGCCAAGAGTAGCTAGTAAAAGGAGACCCTGGTCAGTGCCGTCAACCCCCCCCCCCCGCATTTAAAACATTGTTAGCAGGGTTCGTTTTAGTACAAAAACAGTAAACAGCTGGGTAGGGTCTTCAGTTTTGGTTCAAACCTTTAAAAATACCACAGGAAGTCAAATAAGTTCTTCATACCAAGCTGCACACATAACTGAAATGAAATGTTGTTTAATATTTCTGTATTCTTGTATTCTGTCTGTCTTTGTCTTATGAAATGAGTAATTATGTTGGTCCTTAGAGCCTTGTTGTAATGAGGTCAGGAGAATCGACAAGTCATTTGTAAAACAAGGCCATATTGAGTTTGGTTCTTTAAAATAGCATGTATGGTTTAAGAAGCTGACGAGTTTATTGCACATACATGTCTAGGCTTGGGGTTTATCCCAGTTAACCTCACTTGAACAGCTTGTGACAGAGCCTGTTAATTATTAACCAGCTCATAGATCACCTTGAAAAGGGAGAGGATG
Organism: Protopterus annectens; assembly: GCF_019279795.1. Taxonomy (NCBI): domain Eukaryota; kingdom Metazoa; phylum Chordata; order Ceratodontiformes; family Protopteridae; genus Protopterus; species Protopterus annectens. Next base: position 1,507,622,276 of record NC_056733.1, read on the forward strand.
CTTGTACCTAGTGGGTCTTCGTAAACAAGTTAAAAAGAGCTAAGCAAGTGGCACAGTATATATGCTTTAAGAGGAACAGCTTCTTAACAGATATTTTATGCTTTTTTGAATGGTTCTGTAATTGATAGAACATACCTGTGGAGACTAATTTAGTGAAGCAAATTGTATCTGCACTGTGGTTGAAAGTTTCACAAAGTTTAGTTTGTAGTTAAGGCTGCTTTTCTGTTAATGAGTAGAGTAAGTGTCCTATTTTACAAATGACACTGTAACATTCTAGTAAAACTCTTCTTGTGTGCAGGCTTTGACCTTGCAAAACAGATATGAAGGCAATGAAATCTGTTTTCTTCCAGTTTTTTAGCTAAAACATGAATGTTTGTCTTTGCAAACCTGTTAGAACTTCAGCATGCATGTCCTCCGGGTGCCCCTAGCTAAAACATGAATGTTTGTCTTTGCAAACTTGTTAGAACTTTAGCATGCATGTACTCCGGGTGCTCTGGTTTTCTCCCACATCCCAAAGAAATGCTGTAGGTGGATTGGACACTCTAAATTGGCCATAGGTGTGTGTGTGCACATGTGTGCCTTCTGTGGAAAGTTGGGTGCTGAGCTGGAAACATGACACCGTAAAACTCCACTGCCAATCATTCTGCGGACCATTCAACTGTGGTGACCCCTAACCATGAAAAGCTGAAAGAAGAAGATTATTTTTGGTTTATTCCTCTCAAAATTGGTGGTTTTCTGGCAGATAATTTAGGAATGAAGTCACTAAATAATGACAGACATTGAGTTTCAGAATTCATACCCTTCAGAAAAAAGCATTCCAAAGCAAGAAAGACCTGTTATTCTATCAACTGTCTAAGTTTATACAAGAGCAATGTTTAGCACTGTTTTTATGTTCCCCCAATATATTTGGCCTTGTCTAGATTTCTGTGTTAAGAGGTTGAGAGGTAAATGCAAATAAATCGCTTTATAGAATTAGACCTATCTAAACCTCTCAACTGTCCTTGATTTTTGCTCAAAATGTTGCTCTTCCCCTAGTAATCCCTCTGTAAAATGACAATTTTGGAAGAAAACGTGGAGGATTCACAATTAATACATAACTGGAATGATCAGAGTTATAGATTACTTTTATTTCAGAAATGCATGTAGATTCTCTTATTTTGTCAGCTGTTCAAGTTAACAGTACTAATATTAAAAAAAGTTGTCCTTCTTTGACAGGTTCCCAGCTGTATTGTATGGTTATTTTATATGTCTACATCACGTTTTTGGTCTGTTTTTCATATAATTGTGGTTTTCTGGCAAATTAGTGGCAAATCATTAAAGATTGTAGTTATAAAATAATGGCAGACATTTCAGTTTTAGATTTCACACCCTTCAGAAAATTCATGCTAATGCATGACCTACTATTCTATTATCTTTCTAAGTTTATAGTAGCAAGATTTTAAAATTGTCCTTATTTTTGGACATTTGTCCCACTTCTATGTATGGCCTTGTCCAGATTTCTTGCTCTGAGGTTGAGAGGTATGACAAATGTGTCAGGGCCATCACTGTCAGTCAGAGACATTTCAAATTGTGACATAGTTGTTGCACCCCACTTCCCTAGGTAGTGACTCTAGATGTGTCCAAGCTAGGCAAGGAGCAGTTATGCAGTGTAAGTGTGTAGAGTATCCCCCTATCCAAGGTAGGCACAAGTACTTCAGTGGCTTTTCATCTGTCCTTGATTTTGCAGAATGTTCTGGTTTTCTATCATATTTTTATACTGTTGATTTATGCTTCTTATCAGAAAATGCATGCTGTTGCAGTGCTTGTTGCACTGTGTTTAAGTTGCAAGGCTTTAATGACCACCAGGTAAGCTTGTTTAAGATTGTAAAATGCAAGCAAGCTTTAATAAGCATACTGTTAAAGAATTACCAACATTGAAAGCCTTTTTAGTTATTGCTATGCAGAGAATAGTTACATAACTAGATAGTATATAAGCCTTAGGTATTGAAATGCATATGACAGTATTTGTGATAATGGACAGGATTACAGTATTTTCAGAAGCTCATTACATTTGTTGGAGACTTGCAGTCATCTTTGCAGGCTTTACCCGTAAACTAAACAGAATGCCAATCTATCATGTGTGGTCCATAACCTGTACAGTAATCCTTTAAGCAATTTATCTTGAGCATGTTTCTTGTTTGCTGTTCATTTTGTACTTTGATCATGTTTTCCCCATGAAACAAGTAGATAGTTGTTGTCAGGCAGCAGATCTTTTTTGGATAAGAAACATTTTTACAAGTGGGGGTATTACAGAGATTGCTACTTTCAGCATGTTAGTTGGTACTTTTATAAAACTGAATATAAATTATAATTAGAACTGCAGTGCAAGGAGAAGTGGTTTGAGTTGAGTGATGCTTGTTTTTCTTATACTTGATTTTGACTGGCATTCCAGTAATGTATTTAAAAAGTAATTTATTTTTTCATGCCTCACAACCTTTTTGTTTCCATCTAGATATTAAGTAAGTTGTCATGTAGCCAATGCATTGAAATATTTTTTTCTTCTACACTTCATTTTGTCTTGATTGGACTCTCATAATGATGGTTTGGCACCCAGGGCAGCGTATTTAATTAAAGTTACAGTTTTTGTGGTTTTGAGACTAGCTCCATTCCTTTCTAGTTGGTCACACCCCTTCCCATTGGCCCCACCCATTCAACTGTCTCCTGCAGCCCCACTTTGATTTGAAGTCACTAGCCACCACTGCATTTTGACACCCCTTGCCACCCTGAAGAGGATTCCCCATTAACAAAATCCCTGCAACCCATTATGATGAAGCAAAAAAACTGCAAAACTTCATTCAACCTACCCCACACAATTCCCTCATCAGTCAAACCTGCATGCACCAGCACCTCATTATCTGTAAGTTACTGTAAATCAGAGCTCCAGATTACATACATTTTGTTCACTGGCATGGGCTCTGTCCCTCCGGCTCGCTTTCCCTTAGTGGCCATCACCTGAGGTTTCATCTGCATCTTTTCCTGAACCCATTCACAGCCCGTTCTTCATTAAAGGCTGGATGCTGTGTGGAATCCACCTCTTTAAACAACTCTTCAGCCTGCAACATGATATGAGCTCAACTAGTGAATGCACTGAAATCACAGCAGACCTGGTCATCTCAAACATGGAAATTTCCAACAATGAATCAATGCCAAAAATGATTGCCTCACCCTCTTCTACTACTAAAAACTCACAACAATAACACCTTCCATCTCCTACCTATCTTTCTCCCTCTCAATCCCTCCATACCTCCACTCAGCTTTACTAGTCTCAAATCCAAACCTGCCTAACCTATACCTTCATGCTCACCCATAATCATTCTTTAGAACATCCAGAGGTGCCTCTGGGCAAATTACTCTGCAAGTAAACCTCATATCTAAAAATACAGAAAGTAATACTGATCAGAATATTAAGGGAGCAGTGCTCACATAATCTATGACTTTTTTTCTAAATTCTATAACTTGAAGATTCATGTTGTACAATGACTTTTGACTCATCAAGAACCTTGAATGGGTTAGATGTTTTATTTATGCTTCTATTTATGTTTATGATATCGAGAGAAGTGCCGCAGTTTTGACTGGTTATTCAGAAAATATGAATAATATTTTTTTCTGGGAAGTTCTGTGGAAGGTGACTGTCATATAAGAAGTATGGTAAATAATGAAAACAAGTCATACATGCTTAGTCTAGTGACCCTATGTAAAAGGACATTTCGTTGTAAAACTTGTTGTCTTTTAATGAAAGTAGTTTTAAAGATGTAATTCAGAAAAACAAAAGGTTTAAAATATGGGATGTTAGTTTTAGTTAAAAGGATTACTGTGGAAAAATATGATTACTGAAGAAAGACAAATTGTGTATGGAGATTTGAATTTAATTGAAAAGGAAGAGATAATGTAAAAAAAAGTCTATAACATGGACATATACAGAAAAAAAAAAAAAGTATACACTGTCTGTGGACATCTCAGAAAGGTCATCCTAAATATTTAAATAAACTGAAATGCAATTAGCAGCAAATCTGAGATAAAAGGCCTGAAAAAGAATAAGATGAAGACGTCACTGCTTACTTCTTAGTTCATAGGTAGGCACTAGGCTATTGGCCCGAGGGCCTACGTAAGCCTAGCCAACAAGGTTCCATGGCTTACACCACCCAAGAAAGTTATTTTTCTGTGCCACTGTCAACCAGAGACACAGAAGTGATCTCCAGGGGTATACTTGTTTTCTAGAAACAAGTCACTATTACTGTGCACATTATTAATAATTTATGATGTAGGCTTTTTCACTACAAACAACGTAGAACATATATAACTTTGCAACCCATGTCTTCTTTCTCTGCCAGGTTGCTTACAAATTTGAATATCTTATACTTACATGAATTCACAGCACAATAGTTGAGCTAATTATCAACAAGAATATAGATTTGTCCAGGTCCCCTTCAATAAACACACATCACACCAAATGACATTTTTATGACCTTTATTAAGATTCCATAAACATAACTTCATTGACCAACTAATAGTTTCATTTATTAATCATGGCATAAACATCAATATAACAGTTAACTTTGGGCAACGTGACCCCGCTCACCCTGACCAAATAAGCAGCATCCTTAACTCTGCTGACTAACTTTACTTATCAAGAGCATCCAACTGCTCATTTGAATTTACCAACATCCATATAACAGTCAAGTTAGGGCAGCATGACCCCGCTCACTTTGACCAGGTAAGTAGCATTCTTACCTTTATTCGCTTACTTTACTTATCAAGCAGCATCTAACTGCTCACTTGAATTTGCCAACTCATTGAAATGGCCATCCAACCAAATAAGCAGCATCCTCACCTCCGCTTGTTTACTTATACTTGGCAAGCAGTGTCCAACCGATCACTTGCATTTCCCAACTTATTGAAATGAACCTCCAACTCCAGTGGGGGGACAGAAGAGGGACAAGCCTAGCCATCTTCTCCACCCACCAGCCTGACCAGGCTGTTCCCCCTCCCTCATTCCAAAACTCCCAACAAACCCTCCAGAACAAACCTAACTATACCTAAAGGTCAAACCAAAGTCATTTGGTATGCAGCATACCCTGTGAACCAACTGGATGCCTGTCATCAACCTCCCAGTAGCCTAACAAAATTTGCCAAAGCAACCAGTTGTCTGAATAGCTGACTTAACTGATGGGCATTTTCCTAAGCCAAAATAACCATAGTAGACCACACAATACCCTCACCTCTGTTATCCTTCCAATTGTAACTCCAAAATTATTCCCACACTGCAACCCTGCCAATGTTCCACAAAGACTGTAAGGGAGCACAATGCCACCTGCAACCATGCAGACCCAATTGTGCTCTGCCCGGCTAAATTGCAGCCCCCTTTAATCTTCCGAATAGATAACAATGGCCAAAAGAATTTTTATTTCTCATAGGTTCATAGGTAAGTACTAGGCTATCTGCCTATGGGCATTTATAAGCCTAGCCACAGAGTGATGGCTTTCGCCTCCCCATTAGATTAGTAACCTGGGCCTCTGTCAACAGGAATCCTGAAGTGATCCCAGTGTAGAACTTACAATTACCCATCCACTCATCAAGATTTCTCTTGAAGAGGGTCAGAGAGGAGCTCTGTCGAACATGGATTGGGATTCTATTCCAGAGTGAGGGGAGTCGCTGTGACAGGAATATATCCCTCCAGCATGTCCTGTTTATTGTTGTACATAGGTTCAAGTCACTAAAATGAGTGATTCTGAGGGATCTCGTTTTTTTGAGGTGATACATGTCCATTAGTTCAGGGTTTGACATGGCCCTATAGGTCAGGCATTGGTCACCTCTGAGCAGACGGTAAGCGACTGAGAAGAGCTGGAGCTTTTTTAGTCGTGCTTCATAGGGTAATTGTTTAAGGCCCTTAATCCTCTCAATGAGGTACTTCTGTGGTCTTTCTAGTTGTTGCAGGTGTCTAGTGAGGTACATCCCAAATGGGGCATTGTACTCTATTATGGGCCTAATGAGTGAGGAGTAAAGGGGCACAATCACCTCCTTGGATCTGGATGAGAAACCCTTTGTGATCAGGTGTGCCATATAGAAGGATTTCATGATCGTTTTGGCTATGTGGGTATCAAAGGAGAGCATGCTATATACTTGGGTACCCAGGTCCCTAATTACTTCTTCTGTACTTAGTGGATTCCCATCTTTGTGGTAGTTTGTAGGTACTTTGTTTTTCCCAAATGGGATTACTATGCATTTTTTGGCATTTAGCTTGAGGCTGTGACTTTGACACCAGGTGTTTGTCTCTGTGAGGCCCTTTTGCAGGATGTTTGTGTCAGCTGGAGAGTCAATTATTGCACCCAATTTACAGTCATCTGTGAACTTGGTTAGCCACAGTCCCTCCGCCTTTGCCTGTACTTCGGAGAAATATATACCGAACAGGAGGGGTCCCAGGACTGAGCCCTGTGGGACTCCGCTTGTGACTGGTTTAGAGTCAGACATGGCGCCTGCCACTCTTACCATGTGGGTTCTGTCTGAGAGCCAATTGGCAACCCATCTCGTGACATAGGGGTTAATATTTAAGCTGGTGAGTTTGTCTATGATTCCTGAGTGTGGGATGGTGTTGAATGCCTTAGTGAGGTCCAGATATGCTGTGTGGACCACCTTTCCTTCATCTATGGCCTTGGTGGCTGTTTCGAAGAAGTCGACCAAGTTCAGGAGACAAGATCTGCCTTTAACAAAGCCGAACTGGGTGGGGTCCAGTGTCTGGTGGTTCCCAATGTCCCTGTTAATGAGCTCCATGATAATGCGTTCCATGGCTTTGCAGACCAAGCTAGTCAAGCTTATAGGGCTATAGTTCCCAGGGTCAGTTGTGGCACCACCTTAGTGGAGTGGTACGACTGTTGCTGTATGCCGTTCTTTGGATACATAACCTGTAGAGAGGCTGAGTTTGAATAGTGATTTGAGATGGGGGGTTAGTTCATTTTGAAGCTCGTGTAAGACACAACCTGGGATAGCATCTGGTCCCATTGATGCTGTGTTTTTGGCCTTTGCAAGGGCTGTCTTTACTTGTGTGTCTGAGATATCTGGAGCGCCACATTCTTCGGGGATGGGTGCTAGCCCCTTTGGTGGAGAGGGGGGGTGAAGTTTGCACTGAACTTGTCAGCCAGGATGTTGGCAATGTCGTTTGGTTCAGTGTATTTATGGCCATTATGCACTAGCTCGGAGCATATCTGAGAGTTTGCCCCTAGACTCTTGACATAGTTAAAGAAGGCCTTGTGGTTATCCATAGAGTCATTGGCTATTTCTCTTTCGAAGTTGGCCTTGGATGATTTAATGAGGGAGTGCAGTTTTTTACTGATGTTAATCAGAGATGCCTTCTTATTTTGGGATTTTGTTCTATCTTGCAGGAGTTTCCTCCTTCTGTTGTAAAGTTTATTTATGGCCGGGGTCCACCAGACTGGCTTCCTCTTTTTTGAGGAGTTGGTCTTGGTTTTACTTGGGATGGCTCAGTCCATACATTCTTGAAGGTGTTGATAGAATGCACTTGTAAAGGATTCTGCCGATGGGTCATCATTTTCCATTTGATTTGGAGCTTTGAAACTTCCCACCTCGGTCTTGAGGAGTATGAAGTTGGCTTTAGAGAAGTTTTTTACCTTGATTTCCTTGACTGGGGGGGGGGGGGTCAGGATGTGGATGTCCAGTGTGATTAGTTTGTGATCTGATCTTACCAATGATGAGTTTAACTCAGGTGTGGAACATAGGTTCCCCATGTTGGTGATGACCAGGTCCAGTATGTTGTCACCTCAGCTGTTCAAGGGCATTTGAGTTTATAAACTCAAGGAAGCATTGGGCTAGGGCGTTTGAGCTTGAGTAGTTTTCCCAGTCAATGTTTGGATAGTTGAAGTCACCAGTAGCATGGTGTTGGGTAGAATCTTCATACTTTCTAATGTTCTCAGGAATGCTGCGTGAGGGTCTTGAGACAAGGTGGGAGATCTGTAGCAAGCTATAAATTGAAAAGTCAATTTACCCGCTGTCAATTGCACTTGGATGGTCTCAGATTCCACGTGCTGTGCTACTAACCTGGAGGTGTGGGTGTTCTTGATGAATATGGATACACCCCCTCCTTTTGTGTTCCGGTCCTGGTTTTGGGACCTAAAGGTATGGTAGGAGTTATAGCCTGGTAGTGCTGGGGTGCTCTCTGGAGCCTTGAACCAGGTTTCTGTGACTGCACATACGTCGATTTTTTCCATACTAAGGAGAGCCTTGAGTATGTGCATTTTGAGGTTTAGACTTCTGGCGCTGTGCAGCATTACCCTCAGTTTTTGTTTATTATTGTTGTTTATGGAGGCGGGTTTGTCTTTTGAGCCTTGCCTAAAAAAGGCAGTATTGGGGCGGCAAGAGTCCTGGCCAGTATTCAAAAGCCCAGGGGCGATAGGTGCAAGCCGTCTCTGGTGAAGCAACCTGGCTTGTCAAGCATGTCGTCCCAGGCTGACAAGTACTGGATCCCCTTTGAATGACACCAGTAGTTTAACCAATTGTTGAAACTGATCATTTTTCTCCCTCACTAAATCCAGTGGCCCACCAATATACCCAAAATGAGCGAAAATCCTCTCTCCCAAAAACCAACACACCAAAGCTGTACACTTGTGTACAAACTGATTATACTTACAAATGAACCACCTGCCAAGATTTAGTAAGTTCATTTAGCCCTGTCACCCATTCAACTACAGTACTCTCAGTCAAATCCTCCTTGACCAACTGAACTGCCTTACCTTGCTCCCATACCTGCCAATAACTAAACCGTTCCCACTAAACTCCTTCCCCAACCAACTGTAACACACACTTAACCAAACTATCAATGCATTACCATATGTTTTACTTATAAAAAGTCCCCAGACTCCTGCAGCAAGCTTTTAACCTTAACACAACCTGATACACCTTAGCAAACATGAACACCCATACCACTGCCATATTAAACAAATGAAAGTGAACCCTAATCTCCAACTCGGCTAAACCTACTCCAAATTAAATTAAAACCCAAATTCTTTAACATCCCCTAATTTTCCCTCCATCCTGCCATCCAACAAACCACAACCCCCCCAAATTATGCCTGCAACCCAACACCTTCCAAAACATTTGTAAACAAACGCAACTCCCCATGACTAATCCTATCCATCTGCCCCAAGGGCCATCCTAGTGAATTTCTCCAAAGACAACAAAATGGTAAAATGCAGCAACTTATTAACCCCAACCCAAAGCAACCCAAGTAAACTGGCCGACATGCAACATCAGTAACCCAAGAAGCTGAAGAACATCTTTAATCCATTGCTTTTCACCGGCTTCCTCATCGAACCTTTTCTTTCAGTTTGTTACCTTTGTATCTGTTAAGGAAGTAATCATGTCCTACATCTACAAGGAATCCCAAACAATGCCTTCCATAAGCCTTCTAACTTTTGCTTAGCCACCAAATTATCCAGTCCCACATATGTCCTACATAACATTCTACTATAATTCTCTCCTTATCTAAAATATCTAATACTAGCCTCCTTTAGCCCATAATCTCCGGAAGGAACTTGCATTCTTTTTTACTACCTTAATTTATACATAATGGAATTTTTCATGCATTTGCTCCATCAAATGCCAATTTATTGTAAATGTTGTGACCATGTATTCTCTTTCTAATGTCTGATTAACTGTTTTGTAAAATTTGTAAGAATTGTTATTCTGTAATCTTGTAATTCTGAAATTTATTATATTTGTACTTACTGAAGCTTTTCTCCCCAGGACTCCATTTGAAAATGGGTTCCTTGTGGCCCAATGAACTGTCCTGGTAAACAAACTGCAAACAAACAAATAAATAAATAAATAAATGTGTCTCCAAAAAACACCCACAGAACCACAATGCTCCATCAAACCCTATCTAATCATAAAAGTCATACCTATACCAAACACCTCCTAACAGCCCCAAGCAGATATCAAATGGTGCATGTGTTACTCACTCTAAAAACCTTAACCTGATATTTGACATTACTAAAAGCTACTTCAGGGACTGATTTGTCTCCCAGAAAATAGCACTTTTGGAACAAAATACCACTTCATATCAAACAAAACATCTCCTTAGCCCTGTACAAACCAACAGGATGGGTAACTGTAAATTCCCCTAGAGGTTCCCCATGTCCTTCTTGAAGGACTTTAGGAACAGCACGTGGAAATAAGAATTGACCTTAACTAGCTTGGAAGGGCCCTAGAACCATTAACCACATAGTTTCCTATGATTATCTTGACTCCACCTCCACTTGTGGAAACCCCCAGGCTCTCCATAAACAATCCCGCCCTTGCCTTACCCCACCCCATATATACCTCCACCTCAGCTTGCCCCCACACTACCTCAAACTGTTCCAACTCTGATGTGCTTTAATAAGCAGCACATAAAGATTACCTGTAACCTCATTATGTACCATTCTAGCAATCAAAACATCCACGCAAGCAGAACCACATAAAGATTACCTACAAACTCATTATGTACCACTCTAGCAATCAAAACATCCACGCAAGCAGAACCACATAAAGATTACCTACAAACTCATTATGTACCACTGTAGCAATCAAAACATCCACGCAAGCAGAACCACATAAAGATTACCTACAAACTCATTATGTACCACTCCAGCAATTAAAACATCCATGCAAGCAGAACCACATAAAGATTACCGACAAACTCATTATGTACCACTCTAGCTATCAAAACATCCACACAAGCGAAATCCATTACCTTTCAAATCAATTTCCATCAGGACACTGACCATTGCTCACTCAGCACTCCCCTGTCTGTGACCTCATTGTGCACCACCCAAACAACTGGGACAGCCACTGAAACAGCCTCCATCACCTTTTGATTGCCCTTCCTTCAGGTCACCAACCAATGCCACTCAAATTCCATACCTCTGTAATCTGGAAAAGAAACAAATTATGCACCTTGCTTTTAAAAGAACTGCACAAAGATGAGCCTCAAATCCTATACCTTGTGTCTATGCAGCAAACACCTTATCACTATGACCCCACCCTGTAGCAACTACGTGAAGTTATCTGTCAGACATAATAACCCCCAAATGGAGAACCCCAAAGTTTAAAGAAGGTCATTTTTTCTCCTACTGCAATATTTTGTTTGTTGTATGCTAGTAATAACTGTGTCATGAGAGGGCAGACTAAACTTTGTTAGGTGATCTCCCTTGCTAATCTCAGCCATTAAAGTATGTCCTATAAAAAGAATTACTTGGATGTAAATATAATGCAACTTGCTATTAACAGTTTTCATGCTAAAACACAAGCATATTGGTTATGTTCTTCATATTTTCCTTTTGTCTTAAGACAGAGGTAGGCACTGCACCCACCACCCTGGTTGATTATATGATCTTTCACCATCAACAAATTCAATAGGAAATTCACCTTGGTTTTCCATTTTGCAACAACCACTGCAGGCAAACAAAGGCATAAATGTAAGACATCAACAGAAGATTATAAACAACAGGTGTATGTGTGGCATACCCACCTATGCCACCATCTGATTTGCTCCCTCTCTATACCACCAGATCAAATACTTCTATTCTAATATCGCTCCACTATGGACATGTACAAACTGTACTGCTTATGCCGAACCACACCATACCACTTCCCAAAAGACTCTAGCACCCTACCTGAATTTGTGTTTAACCTCTCCTGAGCCACTGCAAAGATTAACAAGATAATATGTTTTGGATTACATGAATTCATTGAAAGATATAAAATCTGAACTCAAACACCTGTCAATAATCTCTAACTGCAATCTACTTTCAGAACCCATAATGTATGAAAAATGGACCAAAATTATCAGGCCAAAACCAGACATTCCTTGAGCAAAGAACAGCTTACATGTTTCCATTGTCATCTACAAGATGCCAACATTAGCCATAAACTCTTTTACATCTATCTGTGTTGGCAAGAAACTATGATCTGTGACTAAGGTCATAATGCCAGAGCAGCAGCCTGCAGCTGATGGACTACTCTGCTGATTTAATCTGCTAAGCAGAACACAAACTTACCCTCGTATTAACTCGCCAACATAGATTTCAACCCTTCATCTCTAAATGATTGACATGCCAAATGCTGAATTAAAATTGTAAGGACTGCAAGTGATTCATAAAACAAGCAACAGATACAACTCAGACATTCCTCACCTTAACAGTAAACCAGGCCTGCAGTGACAGTTCATTTGAGGCCGTAGTGAGGGAATGACAATGCGTACCCTGAGCATTGTGCTGCAACCTTCCCAGGCCACTTCCAGCTTCAGAAAATTCATGCTAGTGCAACACCTGTTATTCTATCAACTTTTTATGCTTGTAAGGGCAATATTTTAAAATTGTCCCTATATTTGGGCATTTGACCTACTTTCATTTACAGCTTTGTCCAGATGTCTTGCTTTAAGAAGTTGAGAGGTGTGCCCTGACATATGACAAGAACTTAAATTGTACTAGAATCATTCAGGGAGTGAATGCACCATTAGTGCCTCTCCTTCACAGTTTTGGGGAGGGAAATGCTGAACTCTTCTTGCAAGATGATTTGGACAAACCTAAACCAGTCATTTTCCTGAAAAGGAAGTAACAACTGCCAAGGTTGTAGAAGAACCTGCTCCTGTGTGTCTCACTTGTACAAATGCCTCATGGGAACATAGTCAATTGTTTTGTATGAGGTGCCTTTTTGCTTCTTGAAAAGAACCCAGAATGTCTCCTAAATGGGAATGAACAGAGTGCAGACAATATAGTACAACCTGCAATAATGGGAATGTGCAGAGTGCAGACAATATGGTGCAACCTGCAATAATGGGAATGTGCAAAGTACAGACAACATGGTGCAACCTGCAATAATGGGAATGTGCAGTGTGCAGACAACATGGTGCAACCTGCAATAATGGGAATGTGCAGAGTGCAGACAACATGGTGCAACCTGCAATAATGGGAATGTGCAGAGTGCAGACAACATGGTGCACCCTGCAATAATGGGAATGTGCAAATTGCAGACAACATGGTGCAACCTGCAATAAAGGGAATGTGCAGAGTGCAGACAACATGATGCAACCTGCTATAATATGAATGTGCAGAATGCAGACAACATGGTGCAACCTGCAATAATGGGAATGTGGAGAGTGCAGACAACATGGTGCAACCTGCAATAATGGGAATGTGCAGAGTGTAGACAACATGGTGCAACCTGCAATAATGGGAATATGCAGTGTGCAGACAACATGGAACAACCTGCAATAATGGGAGTGTGCAGAGTGCAGTCAACATGGTGCAACCTGCAATAATGGGAATGTGCAGAATGCAGACAACATGGTGCAACCTGCAATAATGGGAATGTGCAGAGTACAGACAATATGGTGCAACCTGCAATAATGGGAATGTGCAGAGTGCAGACAACATGGTGCAACCTGCAATAATGGGTATGTGCAGAGTGCAGACAACATGGTGCAACCTGCAATAATGGGAATGTGCAGTGTGCAGAAAACATGGAGCAGCCTGCAATAATGGGAATGTGCAGAGTGCAGTCAACATGGTGCAACCTACAATAATGGGAATGTGCAGAGTGCAGACAACAGGGTGCAACCTGCAATAATGAGAATGTGCAGTGTGCAGACAACATGGAACAACCTGCAATAATGGGAATGTGCAGAGTGCAGACAACATGGTGCAACCTGCAATAATGGGACTGTGCAGTCAACATGTTGCAACATGCAATAATAGGAATGTGCAGAGTGCAGACAACATGGTGCAACCTGGAATAATGGGAATGTGCAGAGTGCAGACAACATGGTGCAACCTGCAATAATGGGAATGTGCAGAGTGCAGACAACATGGTGCAACCTGCAATATTGGGAATGTGCAGTGTGCAGACAACACAGAGCAACCTGCAATAATGGGAATGTGCAGAGTGCAGACAACATGGTGCAACCTGCAATAATGGGATTGTGCAGAGTGCAGACAACATGGTGCAACCTGCAATAATGGGATTATGCAGAGTGCAGACAACATGGTGCAACCTGCAATATTGGGAATGTGCAGTGTGCAGACAACACAGAGCAACCTGCAATAATGGGAATGTGCAGAGTGCAGACAACATGGTGCAACCTGCAATAATGGGATTGTGCAGAGTGCAGACAACATGGTGCAACCTGCACTAATGGAAATGTGCAGAGTGCAGACAACATGGTACAACCTGCAATAATGGGAATGTGAAGAGTGCAGACAACATGGTACAACCTGCAATAATGGGAGTGTGCAGAGTGCAGTCAACATGGTACGACCTGCAATCTGGTTAGGAAGGCTTTGTATTAACAGCTATAGTGGGTCAACACTGGGAAAATGCTTGCACTAATGCTTGGTTTCTTGAGATGTTTACAAGGGCTGCATACAGTTCTTGAAATGCGTACCTTTATTAATGTTTGGCTAGTGATGCATGTGCAGGTAAGTGTGTAAGATGAAATACTTTCCAGAAATGTGTTTTATTGCATGATTGTGCTTCTTTTCATAACTGATAAATTATGGCCATTCACAATGCGTATTTCTTGCACCTTACAAAACAGACATAGATATACATACTGGCACACACATAAATATGTAGCTTTTTAAAGGCACTATCAGGAAATCAAAGGGGGATGCATGGTTTGGGTGGGAATTGCAACTGATGAACCCAGGATTTCTTTCAGGCAACCTGAAACTTACCCCACACATGCGATCCGTTCTTAGTAAAGTGTGCCTCACAACCCACTAAAAGCACCTGAAACTGTAAACTTCCCTTCTTTCTTTTCTTTTTTTTTTAATTTTATATACAGCGTAGTTCAGATCAACTCACACAGTCAAATGGCTTCCCCTTCCTAAATAGGAAGGCATGGCTCTACAACACAACTGAGCTGCTGCATAGCCACCCAACAACTGAAATAACTATGAAACTCCACAAGTGAACTTGCTGCATTCCTTTTATTCACAACCAAGCTCCCCATTCAGGCCCTGCAACCTGCAGACCATGTTCACCACGTGGTTCTGCTCACAAGCCCCACTAACTACTGACCATAACCATGAGGCGGCACTCGAAATCCTACCTCTCACCACATATTTAATACGTTTATATGAGCAATCTATCAAGTTGCTAGAATAAAAGCTTTCCCATTAATATTAATTTCATGATGGATATGCTATCTGAAACTTAATTGATTGCCATTATCCCGTGCCTACAGTTCTCTTTCAATTTGCCAAAAACAATAAACCCAGCCCAAACACCATGGAAATGTGCATTAGAAGGACATGCTTGGAAAATGTTAAGGCTGTGCTAACAACCCACTGCTACCACCAACAGTAAAATAACACTGTGGTGCACAATTCAAGTAAACATCTAAAAGGCTCATCCAAACGATTCACAGTGGATTTAACTACACCACTTACAAAACCATTACAGCCAACACCTAAGATAAAGACTGAGGAGCATGCCATGGAAAACCAATTCAGAAAGTAATCTGCTTCTCCCTTCCTCCGTCATACTATTCAGTAGTTGGCTGTGCCCCTTCAAAACGAATGCTAAGAAACAGAATGGCAGATGCAAATGTCCTTAGGCCAACAAATTGCCTATACCCAAAGCTCATCCAACTACTGGCCATTTTCCTACCTACAGTATTAAAAGAAAAGGAAAAACGTCCTCGATTCTTCCAAAAGAATTAATGAAAAGGAATTAAAACAATCTGGAAAATATGTATCCCTAACCTTTCAAGTGACATAAAAAAAATACTGTAATCTAGCTGCAGCATGCCTACCACTATTAATACAAGGCCTACCTTTACTCTTAAGTACCTACAGGTCATCACAGACGTAGTATTTGCTATAGCAAGTTCACACCAAAATGTGATATCTTTCCCAGTTACACTCTCACAAAACTTATTAAGCTCCTCTCTACTCTTACCTCATTTCCTTCCCAATCATCCTACTTTCCTATTTAACCCCCCCCCCCATAGCTTCTTGCCTTACCCTCCTAAAACCCATTACTATTTCAATCTAAACCCCCATCTGAAGAGGTCCCAGGACAAAATGGCCTGTTATCAAACCTCATTTTTATAATCTATTTATTTCATTTTGCTGTCATGTTACTTTAGAAGAGATTTAAAAGTAGACACAAGGGAGGTTTTCATTATTTCTGATGAAGTCCTGCATGTTTTACTAACAAGGACAAAAAGTGTTCAAGTGTTTGTAAATAAATCACATTTGAATATGTAGCTAGAGAGTATGGTATGTTTGGCATCTTCCACAAGGTGTTTTGTGACATTGTATTTTCATACTGGATCTTTGGACTTTATTATATTATTTGCTAAACAAGTAGGAGAACTGGTGTAAAGTCCTTAAAGATTGGCGGCTGGCACAGAAGTTTATGGCTGTGAACTGTAGTTCCTTTCGTAAAAGGTTTGATTCCCTTGGCCCTCATTTGTCTACTGTGTGACCTTGAGAAATAACCAGGAATTGCTTCCAGGTCACCTCTATAAAGGGACTGTGTATCCAGTGGGTCTATCTGGCTAACAAATGGGTATAATTATTAAACAGAAATGGTTGTCATAATGATCAAGATCTTATCCTCACAATAGAAGGTATTTAATTTGATTCTCTACAGTGATTACTAGCTAAGCTTATAGCAGTCTGCAAACTAAGAGCCTAATATTTAACTATGAACCTATGATAAAATGCAGCTTTCAAATGTCCAGTACAATAAGAAAGATCAACTGCATCTATGTATGTGTGTGTCTGTGTGTGTGTGTGTGTGTGTGTATATATATATATATATATATATATATATATATACACACACACACAAAATTCATTTTAGCCTATACTCCCCTGTACCACAATCCTAAAATAAGCTAATCCTAAACCTGCACCTTACCTTACCTTAGAAAAAAAAAAAACTTCTTTCTGTAAAACTACCATTATACAAAACACTCACACCCACATACACATGCTTTGTAACATATGCACAATATTAAATCTATCCTCTTTCTTAGCACTTTCTCAAACCTTAGCCTGTATACACTGTCACAAACACTCCTATCCCCAATGCCAAAACCTTCGATATATCTGCACACTTTGACCTTAGAATCCCAAATCCACACTCACCTTACCCACATGTATTTGATCTTCTTTCTTAATGTTATCTTAAAATTTGATGCATGGAACACTTTACGTCATTTCACAGACATTCACTCAGTCAAATAACTGCACATTCAACTGAGTGACTGACACCTTTACATATACGTGTGTGTGTGTGTGTGTGTATATATATATATATATATATATATATATATATATATATATATATATATATATATGGATCCCCTACACAACGTCGACATTCCAGGATGCCAACAACCATATAGCCAACACCATATGATCGACATTCAAAATGCCGACATTGTGAGAGGTCCATAGAAAAGGAAAAAAGAAGTTGTGTACTTACCATAACGTTCCATGTGAGTTGTACATCTCGCCTTTTTGTTCTTACAAACAGGTTCGGAACTGATCCCTCGGCTCCGAGTCGGCCACTTTCCAAGCTGAAACTCTCAGAGAAGCTCGAGACCTAGTGGATATCCCTTGATTCCCTGCTGTAACTCCCCAGATCTAGCAAGCTGCAACGCAGGAAACCAAGGAAATCAAGGAAAGGTAACAACCCCCTGATTCATTAATTCCAGCATAAAACAGGAAAAGAGAAAGGAGGCAACCTGCCCAAGGATAAGCTGATCTAAAAAAGACCAAACTGACCAAACTGACCTCCCTGCTAAGGCAACCATCTCTCTCCATGGAGGGGGATGGAGAGACGGATTGTAAGAACAAAAAGGCGAGATGTACAACTCACATGGAACGTTATGGTAAGTACATAACTTCTTTATGTGAAGTTGTACAATCTCACCATTTTGTTCTTACAAACGGGTAGCGTCCCAAGCACCCTAATCTTGGGTGGCTCATGGGAGTACATTCCTGAGCACAGTGGAACCAAAGGAGGCCCTGTCCCTGGAAGCCCTGTCCACTTTATAGTGAGTGATGAACGTGTGAGGCTTAGACCATGTGGCAGCTGCACAGATAACATCTAAAGGCAAACGGGCAGCATACGCCAAGGATGTAGACACTGCCCGGGTAGAATGGGCTTTAACGTCAGAGGACAATGACTGATTGGTAGACGCGTAAACAAATTTGATACAGTTAGCCAGCCATCTGGATAAAGTGGTTTTTGAAACTGCATGTCCCTTCCTGTTATCAGCGAATGAAACAAACAGCTGTTCAGTTTGTCTGAAATCCTTCGTACGGTCAAGGTAGAACCTTAACTGCCGGTGCACGTCAAGCTTATGCAACATATATTCTAGTTTGTTGGTGTGATGTCTGAAGAAGGTAGGAAGTTCGATGGATTGATTTATGTTGCTCTCTGAGCACACTTGTGGAAGGAAAGTGGGGTTAGTCCTAAGAGAATCTCTGTCTGGGTGAAAAATTAAATATGGCGGTCTGGAGGATAATGCCTGCAGTTCAGACACTCTACGTGCGGAAGTAATGGCTACCAAGAAAATAGTCTTCCACGAAAGGAATTTCAGATGGCATGAAGAGGCTGGTTCGAATGGGGTAAGCATCAATTGTGATAATATGAGATTTAAATTCCAGGGAGAAATAGGGTGTCTAACTGGTGGTCTGAGGTGATGGGTTCCTTTTAGAAATGCTTTACAAAGCCTATGTGCCATAATGTTAGATCCATCACATCCTACATGAAAGTTTGAGATAGCAGCCAATTGTACTCTTATGGTGGCAGCTGCTGAGCCCTTACAGAATAAAGAGGATAAGAACTCCAGAATGATATGAAGTGGCGCCACAAATGGATCAATGTTGTAGCGAGCAACCCAATGTACGAATCGTTTCCACTTACTATTGTACAATTTCCTGGTAGACAGTTTGTGAGAGGAAACTATGATATGCTGTACAGCAGGGGACAAATCAGTAGACCTGGCTAAAGTGGGAATTGGAGCAGCCAAGCTGTCAGATTTAGGCAGAGAAGGGAAGGATGAAGAACTCCTGATGAATGGGTCAGCAGGTCCGGCATTGGATCTAGGATCCACGGTTCTTCCAGTTGATATTTCTGCAGAAAGGGGAACCAAATTTGTCGAGGCCAAGACGGGGCTATCAATATAATTGTCCTTCCTAGACTTTTGGCTTTCTGAATAAATCTGGGAATTAAGGGGATCAGTGGAAAGGCAAAAAGGAGACCCGGGGGCCAATCATGCACGAGTGCGTCCCTTGGTTTGTTCCCCGGTGGGGAATAAAGGGCAAAGTAGCTGCTGCATTTGGCATTTATTGGGGATGCGAACAGGTTGCAGCAAGGCCGGCCCCATCGGAGGAAGATCTGTTCTGCCACACTCTGTTTTAGAGACCACTCGTGAGGCAGCAGCATAGCCGTGCTTAAACTGTCGGCTATCACGTTGGAAGATCCCGGGATGTGCGTTGCTGTCCGAAAGCGTCCGGTGGATACAGCCCACTGCCATATTCTCAGGACCTCGCGGCATAGGGGATAGGACTTGGTCCCCCCTTGTTTGTTGATATACCAGACTACTGACATGTTGTCTGTCTGGATGGCAATCGTACCTAGAGGTAGAGAGTTGTGAAAGTGCTGCAACGCTAGGAACACTGCTCTCATCTCCAGGATGTTGATATGCAAATGAGTCTCCATAGCTGACCAAGTGCCTTGGATAGCATTTCCCTGAAAAAGCCCCCCCCCACCCTATCAGGGAAGCATCTGTGGTCACTGTGGCTGCGGGTTGGGGAAGAACAAAGGGATGACCGATTGTCACATGGTAGCTGATTAACCACCAAGTGAAAGTTGTCAATCGAATCTTGTATGATAAAGGTAGACTCTGGTAGGGCCATTGAGCGAAAAGAAGCCATTGTAATATCCGCATGTACATTCGGCCTAAGGGAACTGCTATCAAGGCCGCTGCCATTGTGCCCAACAGTTGTAATATCTGTGACGCCGGTGCTTTGTCGAGAACTAGAAGGCTGGATAACTGATCCCTCAATGAGACAATTCTGGATTGAGGCAACTTGATTTTTTTCGTTGATGGTGTCTATTTCTGCTCCTAAGAAGGTAATATGCTGCGAGGGCAATAATGCAGATTTCTTGAAATTTAGTGTGATACCTAAACGAGAACAAAGATGTATTAAGTAATCTCTTGACCGCAGAAGTTGATACTTGGTGGTGGCGGTAAGGAGCCAGTCGTCCAGATACGGAAACACTCGGAATCCTAGTCGTCTCAGATGAGCTGTGACCACCGCCATGCATTTGGTGAACACCCTGGTGGCTGTGGTGAGACCAAAGGGCAGGGCTCTGAATTGGTAAAGACTGGCTCCCAGCCGAAAAGGCAGATGATCTCTGGATGCTCTGTCCATTTTGATATGGTAGTATGCATCCTTGAGATCTATAGAGCACATCCATTCCCCCCTTTGAGAAAAAAGGGAGGATTGATTGCAGCGTGACCATCCAGAACTTCTCCTTCTTTACAAAGGCGTTGAGCCTGCTGAGGTCTAGAATGGGCCTCCAGTCCCCCATCTTCTTTGGCATTAAAAAGAACCTTGAGTAAGTTCTGAATCCTCTTTGGTCTGCCGGGACCGGCTGGATGACTCTTTTGTCTAGAAGATTTTGAATCTCTATCTCTGCTAGTCTTCTCAGACTGGGTGGAACGTCGGGACTTTTTGCAAATACAGGGGGATTTTTTTATAAAGGGAATATGGTAACCTCTGGTAATGATGCTTTTCACCCAGGAATCTGTTGTGATGTTTAGCCAGGCATTTCGGTGTAAAGCTAAGCGACCCCCGACTGTCTCCAGAGTAGAACAGCCGGGCTTCCCTTCAGGAACACTGATAAGGTTTGCCAGAGAACTGGTCCCTGTCACCCTGGTTTTGCGGACCACCTCTGCCGATTGGACGGCGTCTTCCATTTTGACCTCTTCCTCTGCCTCTGGAGGAGGTATCTGTAGGTGTGTTTTGGAAAGCTTCCTGAGGTTTCCAGAACCACATTTTCCCACTTCGTTGCACTTTGGGGTACGGTCTGGTTGGAGTGGAAAAATGGACTCCGATGGCAGACAAGAGTCTTTCCTTCTTGCTCACACCTCATAAGTGTCTCCTTAACTTTTGGACTGAACAAGGCTAATCCGTCAAAAGGGGTGTTTACAAATGAAGACTTAAGGCTTCCACGAAGGAGCACAGGTGCATCCAGGATTGTCTCCTAAGAGCTATCGCTGAACCCGCCGCTCTACTCGAACGTTCGGCAGCATATGAAATGAGCCGCATGGATGAGTTGACTATGGAATTTAGGGTGTTGAGTTGTGCATTCACCTTGTTAAAGATTGCATCAGCTACATTACCCTGAAGGGTGTCTCCTAGTTCTTTGAGGAGATCTCGTTGAAGACGTGTGAAATGAGTTAGGTAGTTTAGCGAGCTCATGGAAAATGTCGCTGAACTGAAAATGCGTTTTCCATATCTGTCCATAGTCCTGGAATCTTTATTAGGAGGATGGACAGTAGAAGAAGACTCCGACATCTCTTTCTTAGTGGCCGCCGCCACCACCATAGTATCTACCAGAACTCCTTTTGTTAAGAAGGACGTGTCTGATGGTGCAGTAATGAACTTATTAGGCCTCTGAGGGACTGGTTCCATGGTGTCAGGAGACTCCCACGCCCTTTGAGCAACTAGTTCCATTAGTTCATCAAAGGGCGGAGTAACCCAAGAGATGGATGGTTGAGATCCAAAGGCCTTCAGGAGAACCGACTCGTCCTCAGTAGGGGCAAGGGACTGCCAATCCCCTCTCTGTTTCAGGATTTCTAAAATGTCTGAAAATGAGACATCTTCTGAGGGGGATCGTGGGGACCCTTCTGATTCCTCCAAGTCGGTATCTGATGTAAGAGATTCCTGAGGGGAATCTAAGTGCCTCCTCTTGCACAGTTTCTTCCTAGGCACTTCCTCTGTGGGAGCTTCCGCAGAAGTATCTAGGGAGGAGGGGTCACCCGAAGGGGATTCCTGAGGCCCTGGATCTCGACGCTTAGAAGGGATCTGAGGAGAAGAGGCAGAATGAGGCCCTTTGGGAAGAGGTGAAGACGGATCTGAGGAAGTAGTGGTCTTAGCAGACAAAACCTTCCTCATGGCATCGAAGGTGCCAGAACCCCTATTCGAGGATCGGTCGATCGCTCCGAACCAAGACCCCATGCTCCAAACCAGAGGACGGGGCTGAGGACATCTGCGCCGAAGCACCGAGTGGCAAAGTCGGAACCGAAGTGTTGGTTTGACTCTCACGACCGAAGTCGACGAGTGACTGTCGGTCCCGAGGTTCTTCCATCGGTACCGAAGAAACCAAGGTTGATGGAGCCGAGGGAAGAGGATTGAACCTAGGCTCCATAGGGTCTACTAGCATCGGTTCCGTCAGCACCGGCTCCGAAGATTCGATGGGTTTCGGAGGAAGAGGAACGGAGGAAACAAGAGGCAAATTCGGCTCCAAAGTCACTTGACTCGAAGCAGATAACATTTTGGCAAGGGCCGGGTTCTCCGATAACCTTTTCACCACTCGATCCAGATCCACATCAGATAATTTGGAGGAGTGTGAAGAGTGATGGGTCGAAGGAGCTGAAGAATGCACCGACTGGAGGATAGGTGATTGGGATGCATCGAATACCGGCTCCACCACCAGGGATCAACCGATATTCAAATCACGTCAGAGGTACTTGGAGCCAGAGACTTAGGCTCCGAAGATCCTCTAGAAGACTTAGACCCCTTCGACATCTTAGAAGAGAGGTCAGCTTTTTCAAGAGAGGCCTGAAAATCCGGTTTTAGAAGCCCTCTATCTACCAGCTTCCTTCTTTCTAGCAGAACTCTAGCACTGAAGGAGTGGCAGATAGAGCAGACTTCTTGCAAATGTACCGAGCCAACACAATATACACATGTGTTGTGGTTGTCAGTAACGGACATCTTCTGTCTACAACCACATCTCTTAAAACCCGACTTTTGTTTTTCGGACATACTAAGTCCCACAAAAACACACAACAAATAACCTTAAGTATTCTACTATATATACAAAGGAGAAACACCGATTAAACAATCCTAGATATTATAAATATTAACTACTTGAAAAAACACTCCACAGCACACTTGACTAAACTATGTATATATAAATGTAATGACAGCGCCCTGTCAACTACAAAGGAGACAAAAAACTCCTTCAACTACTAAATTACTATAAGAAATCTACTCTACAAAACTAACTAACTTAACACTATCGAAAAAAGGATAAAATCTTAAACTACAAAAATTATTTAAATAAGAAAAGTTTTCACTGGCCCGAGCTTCACTCTTGAGAGCTTGCGATCGTTGCAGTGGCAAACTAGATCTGGGGAGTTACAGCAGGGAATCATGGGATATCCACTAGGTCTTGAGCTTCCTTGAGAGTTTCAGCTTGGAAAGCGGCCGACTCGGAGCCGAGGGATCGGCTCCGAACCTGTTTGTAAGAACAAAACGGCGAGATTGTACAACTTCACATATGAAATTTCCTTTCAACTGTTAGCAGGCTGGCTATGCCCCCCCTGCATGGGCTCTGCCACCCACACCCCCCATAACTTTAATATACCAACTCAGAGATCGCACTACAGTGCAGGAATGGAAATCTTTCCATTCCGCACTATAGTGAGATGCCGGTCTGCATTGTCGGCATTCTGAATGTCGACCATATGGTGTCGGCCATATGGTTTTCGGCTTTCTGGAATGTCGGCAAACTGAAGGAGACGCATATATATATATATATATATATATATATATATATATATATATATATATATGTGTGTGTGTGTGTGTGTGTGTATATATATATATATATATATATATATATATATATATATATATATATATATATATATATATATACATACTTACACCACACATACATGAATGAATATATATATATATATATATATATATATATATATATATAAATATATACATAGAGAGAGAGATACATGCATAAAGTCACTAAGAATAACACAGCCATAGTCAGCAGTATGACCATAACATTAGTGGCAAAGTATACATAACAGCAATTGCAAATCATGCATAGTAACACAAAAAACAGCAACATTCTAAGAAGAATAATGCAGTGCAGAGTTTGCTGGGGAAGCCTACTGTTTGCCAATAGCCAGTAGACTTATGCCCAAAATGTCATCTCTGCAAGGTCAACAGCACTGAGTAATAGCAGAAAGACTCAGGGATGCAAAAGAGGGTGAATATTTTTGCTTAGCATTTTGCCTATATTATACAAGTCTGTAAAAATCTGTAGTCTGTAGGTATGTGGGTGTATGTGCGCATTGTAGTGGATGCCTAATGGATATATGCCAATTACTCCTTAAGAACATTCCAGTGTTTTAGCTGAATGGCTTCCAAATCCCCAAGACATTTCACTTTTATTTGTTTGATGTCTTTACTGGAGTATTCAGTCTAGAAAAGCCAAACCAAATCCACAAATACACATTCAGCCTCAAGGCTATTATAGACTATAAAGTTTTATTATTACCCACAACTACTTACCTAACATTCATTATTACGCGATCGTGTCTCCCTGCACTCAAAGAATTCTGCATTTGACCACTAATAGCAAGAGGAATATAGCAATAACCCACGCCTGGGTGTGGGTAATGCTGGATTTACCCACGGTTGGTGTGGTTTGGTCACAAGAGCGAAGCCAGAGTGGCCAAACAATGCCAACCGTGGGTAAATCCAGCATTACCCACACCCAGAAGTGGGTTACTGCTATTATACAATGACATTATTTAAGAAAAAAAATAATTACTTTTCTTAAATAATGGCATTGTATAATGCCTCCTTGCTGCCCTTCCACAGCTGTCTGGTATTCTGCGGAAGTTCTGATGTACTATGCATGCGTATGCCTACACAGTACATCAGAGCTGTGGGCAAAAGCAATGGAGAAAGCAAGGTCTTCGTTGCTTTTTACAAACTGTTTCGCTATGTTAAATGGGTTTAACATAGCGAGACATCTTTAAAAAAAACAACGGACAATCTCTGTTGCTTTTTTAAAGCTGTCTTGCTATGTTAAACCCATTTAACATAGCGAGCCAGCTTTAAAAAAAAGCAACGGAGAATCTCCATTGCTTTTTTTAAAGCTGTCTCGCTATGTTAAACTCCTTTAACATAGCGAGACAGTATGAAGCAACGGACATCTTGAGTTCTCCATTGCTTAAAAAGACAGTTATAGTAATGGAAAAAGTCCAGGCGACCGGACCTTTTTTCCATAACTATAACTGATTTACAACGTGCACACTGACCAATCAGCGTGTACGTTTTTGAATATTAATGGTGGGTCATTGTATAATGGCATTTAATAAACAGAATGCAGAAACAAACAGTATCATAACTATCTCTCTATAAATATGCATGTATATGTATGAGTGTTTGTGTAAGTATGTGTATATACAAATATATATGTATGTAAATGCACATGAAATGACACAAAAACACACACACGTGAGTATATATATATATATATATATATATATATATATATATATATCTATATATATATATATATATATATATATATATATACACATATATGTATCTGCAAATTAATGCAATTACAAGAACCTCTGACTCAGAGACAAGTTAAGGTGTAACAAGAAACATTATCAGCTTACTAATATGTTCCTGAGTTGAACACTACACAGTCACATCTAAATGCTGTAGTGTTATCCGAACCTGACCAAGCATAATCATGGTAGCAGAAGCATGTCCCAAGACACCCAGACAGAGAAACATGTATACATTCATATAGATTTATATATATGTAAAATAACATTTATACACGCACATACACACAGGTAGATACATAGATACATTTGTCAACATTTTGGGGACGAGCCATTTACTAGCCCATAAACTGTATGGTGCACTCCAAATACAAGTTTAAGAAAACTGCTAAAACAAGAACTGAAGAGAGACTATATGTATGTGTTTGCCCATGATTGTCATTTCCTAATTGGATATAAAGACTGCCAAAGTTTAATAGAGAATTTATTATAGTTAAACTACAGCACAAAATGCTTATTTATCATGTATCTGAAATGCTAGTTCTACTACTGTATATACTACCTACCAAGCGCTGGACTGGTGAACGCTTTGCCAGGGACTATAGCTATACATTGTAATGCTTTAACCCTGTGCAACTGGCCAATAAACTGTCCCTGATAATTAGTTTATAACTATTTTCCTTTGCTAAATGCCTGAATTGGGGTCTAGTGAATTTACTTACCTATTAGGCCACTTAACTGATTGTTTTTCTCATACTCTTTCTTTCGCTAGGACCTGGCTCTACCCACTCCGTTCATCTTCACTTCACTTGAGCTCACTCCGCTCCCCTACTATTCCTCCATTCCCACCCACCCCCATCAATTACTCACTCATCTCATTAAACCTCACCCAATCAACAGTGTAAAGTTAATAACCTCAATCAAAACAAACATATTTACTCCCTGTCCTAATTACATAGCTCCTCCCTATAAATATACACCATCCTCTGTGGTATAGGTTCCTAACATCCCTTCAATGATGTACGTTACCCCTCCAGTACAACTTTACTTCTACCTAACACCCCTAAAATATACTTCAGTCCTCTATCTCCAAACAATCATACCTCTAAAACAATAATGAAACTCTTATACCATGATAAGAAATACATCCCACTACACTTTTCATTGCTTATAATGGTTTTCCCGATAGCACACCTCACTTCCTATCACTCCCGCACCCACCATAATGCAACCACAAAAGTACATCGCCCATCGCAAAACAAAAAACAAACCAATATATAAACATATCCGCAACTATCTATAATACCTTCATAAATGTACAAATGATGTACAACATACTCAAACTAATGGTAACAACTAACATCTCCTTTAGATGTCATAAGCAAACTCAGCATTTTCTAAACACCTTAGTTAGAATCCCTTCCAAGCTCATGATAAGTGGTAATATACATGCTAATCCTGGCCCTACAAATAATTCCTCCCAAACAGAAAATGTTACCCTACTGCCTCAGTTCACACCCAACTAGTTTTGTTCAGCTTCTGACCTGCTACTTACTAACCTAAATTTAAGAATTATTATAAATTCAGTTAATGAACTGCACACCACTCTCTCACACTACACACCAAAACATTGCCATCCTGACAGAAACATGGCTTAAACCCCACATAAATGATAATGAGTCATTCTCCCAGAATACAATATTCTCAGGGCTGATAGGAAAGGAAAAAGAAGTGGTGGAGTAGCCATAATGTACAAATATAATCTCACACTTCAGCTAATAAACATGTCTACCAAAGTCTGATAATGCAGAAATACCTATATAAAAACTTCATATTGACTTAGACAAACACATCATAGCAATAGCTGTTTATATCCCATCAGGCAATAATCTCACCAATTTAGAGCAAATCCTTAGTTGGATAAGCAATACCATCACCCAATAAACCATTATAATGGGAGACTTTAATATAGACTGGTACTCATGTAATTCTCTAACACCTACTAACCATATTAATCTCTATGGCTTCTCACAAATAATCCAACCCCCTACCAGAATAGACAAAAATAGCTAAATAAAGACATTATCCTAGACTGGATACTCACTAATAAACCCTTCCTATTCCAATACTCTGGCTGTCTGCCTGACAGCCTCAGTGATCATATACCAACTTTGCTAGTCAGAAGACATACAAATCCACTCAAACATTCCAATCATCTCCACATATGTAATATGAAAAACTTCAATCCCTACACACAAATATCCACCCAAAAGCAATGTAGATGGACTCCCCTTAAATACCTGCTCTAGATTCAGCTGCTGAATACTTCAACAAAAACTTCCTTATTATACCATGACCCCCCATTACTATTCCAAAACGTGCACTCTGATTGGCCAACGTACACATTGTAAATCGACTTATACTAATGGAAAAAGGTCCAGTCGCCCGGACTTTTTCCATTAGTATAAGTCTCTTTTAAAACACTGTCTCGCTATGTTAAAAGAGTTTAACATAGCGACACAGGTTTAGAAAAAGCAACGGAGATCTCCGTTGCTTTTTTTAAAGCTGTCTCGCTATGTTAAACTCCTTTAACATAGCGACACAGTGTGTAAAAGCAACGGAGATCTTGCTTTCTCCGTTGCTTTTTTTTTTAAACCTGTCTCGCTATGTTGAATGGGTTTAACATAGCGAGACAGTTTTAAAATAAGCAACGGAGATCTCTGTTGCTTATTTTAAAGCTGTCTCGCCATGTTAAGCCCAATTATCATAGCGAGACAGGTTTAAGAAAAAAGCATCAGTCATAGCAAGTTCTCTGTTGCTTTTACTGTTTCGCTATGTTAAATGGGTTTAACATAGTGAGACAGCTTTAAAATAAGCAACGGACATCTCCGTTGCTTATTTTAAAGCTGTCTCGCTATGTTAAACCCATTTAACATAGCGAAACAGTAAAAAGCAATGGAGATCTTGCTTTCTCCATTGTTTTTGGCCACAGCTCTGATGTACTGCGTAGGCATGCACAGTACATGAGAACTGTCGCAGATACCAGACAGCTGCGGAAGGGCAGCAAAGAGGCATTATACAATGCAATTATTTAAGAAAAGTAATTATTTCTTTTCTTAAATAATGTCATAGTATAATAGCAATAACCCACGCCTGGGTGGTGCGGGATTACCCACGGTTGTCTTTGTTTGGTCCCTCGGGCTTCGCCCTCGGGACCAAACCATGCCAACCGTGGGTAAATCCCGCATTACCCACACCCAGGCATGGGTTATTGCTATAATAACATCATTTCAACCAGTCTAATTCATACCAAAGCAAACTTCACTCCATGGCTTTCTAAAGAAACTAACACCCTCCTAAAATAAAGGGAAAAAGCCTGGGACTATGGTACACTAACAAATCCTATCCAAATCACCTAGAATTTCAAAATCTCAGCAACAAGGTCAAATCTCATATAAAACATGTCAAACAGAATTATTAAACCAACTTGCAACAGAAGCATCAAAAACACACTCAAAAATTTTGAAGATACTTAAACTAGGACAATCAACAACCTCATTCTCCATCCTCTCCTAATAATCTTACTAGCACTGTGGAACAGTTTAATATATATTTTACTGAAAGCATTCTGAAACTCACAAAAAACAATTCCCCAAGTCAGTCAAGCATAACCACAGATAAAAACAATAACAATAATACCTTCTCCTTTAAACCAATCCCTGTCTCTACCATCCTAAAACGCCTAAGAAAATTAAAGCCCACAACAATAGCACCTGACAACCAGACATCTTCCTCAAAATAGCAACAGAGGCAATATCATACCCTGTCATTATTACCATCAATCACTTCATCTCAGAACAATATGTACTGCAGATCTTGATAAAATCACACATAATCCCTCTACATAAAGGTGGTACCCCTACTGAACTTTCAAATCATAGACCTATAGCTATTCTATCCCCACTATCAAAAATATCTAGAAATATGTATTCATTTTCAGCTCTTCTACTATCTGTCATCAAACAATCTACTATCTATATCTCAAAACTGGTTTAGAGCTAATCTTAGCACTACAACGGCCCTCTTGAGCTTTACCGATGCCATTAATCAATACAGAAATAAAGGAAATCTTGTCTCATCAGTCTTCCTAGGCATGTCTAAGGCCTGTGATATGGTATCACACCCAAGTTACTGTCCACTCTCACCAATCTAAACTTTAGTCCCGCTGCGATCATCTGGTTCCACAGCTATATTAGAGGACATCAGCAAGCAGTAAAATGGCTGCAAGACCTCTCCCCCATCCTTCCAGTCACACAAAGATCCATACTTCGCCACCTTCTATTCAACCTTAGTACTGCAATATCTTCTGCAACTTTGATCTAATATGCAAATGACTCTACACTCATATGTGCTACCCCCAGCATGCAACAACTTCAAGATATAACAAAAAGGTCCTTTACCAGCATCAAGTCCTGTCTCACTGATGCTCAGCTTATTTTAAATCCTAGTAAAACAAAACTCATGATCATCTAATCTTCCAGACGCTCTGACTCCCCCTCCCTCTTTCACCATTAGAGGTTCAGATAATACAATAATTACCCCAGATGCACAGTCCAAACTATTAGGTGTAGTAATTGACAACAACATGAGATTTGATCAACACATAGCACAAACAGTTAAAAAGGTGCACAAAAAGCTTTGAACCCTATAGAGAAACAAACAATTTCTTACCAACACAACTAGAATATCCATTGCTAGAACTCATCTCCTTTCTACTCTTCTCTACGCTTGCCCCATTCTCACTATCCTCAGGAAAACTGAGCTTAAAAGGCTTGAAATTTGCTACAGTAAAATAACAAAGTTTACCACTAACTCTACATACAGGACTCACCACTGTCCCATTAAAAGAACTACCTAGTTAGAACTACCCCACACAGTTTCATATAAT
Source organism: Protopterus annectens (assembly GCF_019279795.1). Lineage (NCBI taxonomy): Eukaryota > Metazoa > Chordata > Ceratodontiformes > Protopteridae > Protopterus > Protopterus annectens. The sequence goes on from NC_056733.1 coordinate 1,507,652,905, forward strand.
CAACTGATAATGGCCCACAAAATACTTCATCATCCACATAAGATACCAGCCATTCAACATTTAATAACACCCTATGCCAACATCTGCTCTCTTCCCTCTACCAACAAAACCTTACTAACAGTTACCAAAATTAAGGAATACTGATGGAGACTCCCTTTACTCCAGCTTACCAAAAATGTGGAATGCACAAACAGAATCAATCAGATCCGTACCAAACAACTTCAACTTAAAATACTACTCAAAAATCACTTTGAAAATACATGCCTCTGCACATGTACTGGTCCAGGTTAACACTATGTCTCACCACTCCCTATACTCACACATGTGCTGTAATTATTAGAACTTCAGGGTGAATACTTAATTGTACGATAAAAATACCTCAAAGCAACTGATGGAATATAAAACTGAAAACTAAAATTGCCTACCTTCTTACTTACTAATTCACATTCTACTCCCTATCTCTAAACTTACCATCCTATCCTCTATACTGTCTTGTCTTGCTTCTACTCTTAAAATGTTCTATCAAGCTTCTATCAAAAATCATACCCACTGTATAAACAAGTTTCTATAAATGTATCGAAATAATGAACTCTGCTTCCATATAATGTAATTCCTCTTCTCCTAAAATATGCTATCAAGCTTCTATCAAAAATTGGTGACCTTGCATAAAAATATATTCTTCTAACCTTTGCATAAACATGTTTTCTATGAATGTATCCAAATAATTAACTTTTATATATGTATACAGATAATGAACTGTGCTACTGTATTTTGTGATTCTATATACTCAAATGTTATGTAGTCATTTCATTGTAAGTAATGTTTTTCTGCCCATGTCTCTGCTGAAAATGTGCATCACCCCAGTCATACTTTCCCAGTAAATAAATAAATAAAAAATATTAGTGGTCAAATGCCAAAACCTTTAAAGAATATTGACATGTTAGTATTATGTTAGCATTCTATTATGAATTGAATTTTTTTAATTAATAAAAATGCATGAGAATGGTAAAGTTCAAGCTGCTTCCGTTTATTTTGATATTTTCAAAACAACCAAGGCCATGACTTTTGCACTGAGAACACTATTAGATTTTAAACTAAATGGAAGCTCAGCAAAATAATATTTTTTTCATTTTGGTACATATGATGTGAGTGTTAAACAGCCAAGCATTATAATTTTCTTTAGGAAATTAGCTCCGATAGCTGCACTATTTCTAATTTCTCTCTCATTTTTCTTTTGTTGAAACACAACAGAAAACTTAACCTTCCCAGCTGTAATTTTATAAATCTATATAAGTATTTATGGAGTGTTCTAAACACAGACCCTAACAATAGCTTACAAGATAGGAATCTCCTAAATTAAAATTATAATTCTAAAATATTTCTGACCATAATGAAAAACATTAAAAAATTATGTACCCTAAGCACTTTTTTAAAATTTTCTGAGGTACTAGCTCTAAGAAAAAAGTGTGGGATTGATAGGGAAAAACATTATATCCTATAAAATTTGTAAAACAGATTATGTTTCAATTGTAATAGGTCTAGGGATGCAAATGCATATTGAACAATTTGTTTAGGGAGTGCCTTTGGAAGCATTTACATGACTTTAGTTCAAGGTTTATATCTATAACTATCTGAAGTATCCATCCACATTTTCACTACTGAATATTTTATCAGACTTCCAATGGATATGGTACCTTGCACTAATGTCTGCTTGAGCAAAGTTGAGACTACATGCACAAAAAACTTACAATAAAAAAATAAATAAATTACAGCCCTAGGTTTCTGGAGGCTCACCTCCACATCTCACCAAGTATATGTGAGTACAAGGTTGTCTAACCTCTAGATAGATTATTAATTTCTACAGAAATGCATTCTCAATAAAGCACTTTCTAGTAAGTCACATATTTATTGTTTGACTGGCTTGCATATGTGGTTTTTAAAATTAGTGGAGTTTATATAAGCAGAGAGGCTCTATATCATTGCAGCACTTTTGTGATTTGTCTACTGTCTTGAGGGAAGATCTATATGATCTGTCTTGGCATTGTAATGAGCTTACCTGCTAACAAATCTATAAATTCTGATGATCCAGACTTTTTCAAACATTTATATATTGAGGGTAAAAGCAATTTAAGTAGTTACTATTTTCATGTTGTTATGAAAATTACAGTGGGAGACCAACCTGTTTGGATCTAGATCCCAGGCCCTTACTTATAAGGTGCACAACATAAAAGGATTATGGTTTTGATTATTAGTTTATGTGAAAAGAGTTCCTTTGCAGACTGGAAACATAGCAACCTTTTTCAGATATCAAGTTTGATACCAGTGTACAGAAAAGCTGATACAAACAGTGATGCATACATTGTTTTTTTAGACCATAACTCATTTGCAAGGTATATTTAAGGTCTTTAAAATATGTAACAGGAAAAAAGACTGCATTAAAAATGTTCTCGCAGCTATAGGAGTACTGCAATTGGTTATTTAGGTGATATGTAGATGATAAATATGTACTCTGGTTCTGGTGAAAAATGGAATACTTTTAAAAGAAGTTTATGACTATGTGTAGACTGTAAATTCATTCTGCTAGAATGAAACACATTTTTATAGGAAATAAGTAATTGTTTGGATATAAATGACAGAAAATGTCATAAAACTGGGACAAAGAATCTCTGAGCCCAGAAATGTCATAAGGTGTAAATGCAAATAGTTAACTGCAGACTGTTAATTAATCTCCATGAATTCTTGTTTAAGAAGAGATGGTTCAATGGGCAAAATGAAAATTATCTAGAACATTATTTTGAGCCAAATCTAGTATAACATTAATTAGTCTTTCTAGAGGACATTGGTTTAGCTACCTGTTAAATCAAATATTCTGGAGCTTTCTTTAGTTAGGGTACTTATTTAGCTAAAAGTCAGATTTTTCTTATAAGTATTCAGTCTCTACAAATGATTACTGTTTTCCATTCCTTGTGAAATCATCTTGACCTCTGCATATCTAATTTCTCATTAGCAGGGTCTCAACTATTTAATTGTCTATGTATTATTTATTTATTTTTATTTTACATTTGTTGACCAGGATAGTCTGAATGGATATATGTCCATTTTCAGAGGAGGCCCCGGGAAAAAAGCTCCAAAAAAAAAAAAAAAAAAAAACAATACATAGAGAAAACATATAGTAAATATTTATTACATAAGTTATAGACACTGATTGAGCAAGCAGTTTATACACTTTATCAAACTTAAAAATTAGTTTAGGTAGATCAAACAAAACAATTGAGATAAAGAACATACATTTTAGAGAAAGTCACTAATCAGGATTAAAGCAAGGGCATAGCCTGTGTGTTTTAAAGAATTTTTTCAGACTCTTTTTGAATAGGGTTAGTGAGGACTCTAGAGTCAGGTCTGTAGGGAGTAAGTTCCATGATTTGCCATCTGAGTTGGCAAACAGGGAGTCCCCAGCTGAGTTGTTGGATTTAACTGTTTGCACCAGAAGTCTGTTAGATGAGTGCAGTGGTCAGTTGTTACTGGAGGGTCTGATGATGTTTTTAAGTGTAGGCGTATTTTCAGGATGGTAGAGGACTTTATGCGCCACTATCAGCTGATTAAACTGCATTAGGCGAGGTAGTTCAAGCTAATCTAGAAGATTTCGGTTATGACAGTGGTGTGTCCTGTATGCCGTGCCAGTAGCATATCTGGCAATGTGGTTATAACAACAAGATAGTTTGTTAAGATCAGTTTTATTCAAGTTGGTGAATAGAGGGGAGGCAAAGAGGAGGGTGGACAGTAGGTGAGACCAAGCAATAGCAGTTCTAGCAGGTGGGGTGAGGAAAGACTTAACTTTGTAGAGGGAGCCAAGTTTTTCATTAATGGTTTTGATAGTTTGATTGACATGCATATCAAATTTAAGGTTATCGATTATGACACCTAGGAGTTTGGTTTCGACTTCCGGGGAGATAATTGTGCTGTTGTTAGCTGTAATAGTAAAGAGTGGTTGGGAGGACCTACGTGTGGGGGGAGAAGCTTAGTTTTGTTAGGGTTTAAGATCAGACGTCGATTAGAGAGCCAATTTTCAACAGTCCTGAAGATGTTTCAGGTCAGTGTGAGTAGATTTGTCAGGGAGGTGGTGGAACAGATCAAAGTGGAGTCATCTGCATAATGAATGCAGGTAGCATTTGGGATTACAGTGTGGAGTTCGTTGATAAAGATGGAGAAAAGAAGGGGACCTAATATAGGGCCCTGGGGGACTCAGAGTGATGGGCAGTTGGGTAGATAGCTTGTCCTGCCAGAGGACTGCCTGTTGTCTACCAAGCAGGTAAGCTTGAAACCATTGGAGAGCATGATTATTTAAGGAGAGGGAGAGTGTGGATAAGTAGTTGGTGGTTCACCATCTCAAAGGCTTTGGAGAGATCTAGAAAGAGTATTAACTCTGAAGATCCTGTTACTGAGATTTATTTGTGTGTGTGTGTGTGTGTGTGTGTGTGTGTGTGTGTGTATGTGTTCCTTACTATCTGAGAAGATGGGAGAATTTAGCAATGTTGACTAGATCGCTCAGAACATTAAATTTTTTATTATTTGTTAATGATGTTATTATTTTGGAGGCAGAACTCTCTCATACAAACAAAACTAATACTAAAGAGTTTGTCAGGGACACTTGCACCACCCTTACTGCACAGGATAAAGACTCTACACATATAGGTACTTATGATGAGGCACTTAGAGGTAAACTTCTTAAAACACTAAGACTTCATGCACAGCACAATCAAAAAATGGTCCTCAGCCATCATGTAAACACTCTGATAAAACACCACACACAGATACACATAGTAACACTGTATCCAATTCCTGTACTGCTAAACCCTTAAGGCAAATCAGTGCACAGCCAAATTTCCTGGTCATTGGTGATTCTATAGTGAGGCATACTGAAGTCCCCCTCACCAGACTGAGTTAGGAGAAAGTCACAGTTAGCTGCTTTTCCGGGGCTAGGATCCATCAAGTCAAACAGGCACTCAGTCATTGAACCCACAGGTACCAATATAACTCTGTCATAATTCATGTGGGTGATAATGACTTGAGATGTACCTCCCTTGACTATATGAAATGATACATGATAGAGATCACTAACAATGTGTCTTGGGCAGGTGTGAGTCTAGCACTGAGTAGCATACTATGTTATCCAAGAATAATGGTACATTACCAACTGAAAATGATTGAGTTTAACAACTGACTTAACTTCTAGTGTTAATCCAAAGAATATTTGATGGCCTGGGATGACATGATTGACAGATCACACTGCTTTTGCCAGGGATGGTCTACATTTAACCTTTCTAGGCTTTTGGATATTGGCAAAGACCATTTCCTCCACCATAATGCCTTTCTTGATAAACCTCCAGACTTAACTGAACCTAGTAAAGAATATCTGAAGGTGGTACTGCTTAATGCTGGAAGTCTTAACAAGAAACTCAACTCCCTGCAAAACATCCTTTCCCTGAAGAGTGGAGACATTTATGTAGTAATGGAGACATGGTTAAACTAGCAGAAAGTACTACAGCAATACATGGTTATAATGCCTTTTACATCTTTAGACCAGCTACTGCACATGAGGGAAATAAAGGTGGAGAAATCTCAGTCTATATTAAAACCAAACTCACATTCAGACTAGTTAAAGTGTGTGACCCACTGGAACTCATACATGTGCAATTCACTACAGATAGGGTTTTGACCATATCCTTAAGACCTATAGGTCCCCCTCCATCTTTCAGGAAACCCGTACTACCTATTTCAATGCACTAGAGTCCCTCATCATTCAACCCAATACAACCTTCATGGGGGATCTCATCTAACCCTCTACAGACTGGGCATCCTGCACAATTTAATACACAAGCCCAGTGATTCTTAAACTTTCTTAATACCAACATCCTGGAACAGTGGGTTCATTCTTCTACCAGTGGTAAACATCCTTCATCTTGTAGTCACAAACATGGGGTGCTGATGTTCCTCATCCAATATAATGTCTTCAGTTGTCAGATCTGATCATAAGGCAGTATTGCTTGAAATAAAAATTAAATCCGGGGATCCAGTGAAACCAAAACACTTTAGAAACTATTCCAAGGCTGATATCTCTCTACTAGGCAACACCTTGGCTGAATTCCAAGCATCCCCAAACCCAGAGATTGCTCTAGAGAGCGAGTTGTGCTCCCTTGCATTAAGAAATAAGGCAAATTCAAAAGGCAACCCACCCTGGTGGAATCAGAATATCAAATGGTTATACAACAAAAGAAAAAAAAATTTGGCTAAGTGTAGCAGAAACAAAGTCATATATACTAAAAGCCACTTGACCAATCTAAACAGGCAGTTAAGAGGATTAATTAACACTTCAAAGGCTAAATTCAAAGAAAAAAATAACATCTCTGGCAAAGAACCACAAAGCTTTCTGCAGCTATGTCCATAACCTTAAGGGAAATAGGCAACAATGCGCAGAACTATCTGTAAATGGCATCACCCACACTGAAGTGGCTGAAAAACACTGTAAACATGAGTCACAAAGCATCATCGAAAATGATGAAGTCTACATCATATGGGTTCACCCACTACCAACAGTTCAAAAGATAGATGCCAGAAAACCAGATATAGTAATCCATGAAAAGTAGTCAAAAGCAGCATGTATCATTGAAATCGCCACACCCAGTGACTACAGTGTGTTCTGTAGAGAGAGACACAAAGTCATAAAATATCAGAATTTGCAGTCAGAAACAACAGCAATGTGGAAGAAAGATACCCAGACAGTTTTAATAGTAGTAGGCACAACGGGTCTTATAAAAAAGAATTTACAATCATATTTAGACATGTTACCAATACATATAACCACATACAAATTGCAGGATGAGTCATTACTGGACACATTGTGGGTGTTGTGAAGAGCACTTCTGGCTAACATCAAAGATTAAAACACTACTAATTTCATGAACTTTAATTGTACTTTTACTTAGGAATGGGGTCCATTCCTATTATGGCATTAGAAACCTAAAAGACTTGGAGAAATTAAAAAAAATGAATGGTATTGCCAACCTTTTGGCTGACAGATTCAGTTCAAATTCCTCCCCTCACTCTCCCCATGATAGTACAAAGGAAATACCACATACCACAATCCTACCCACCATTACTAGGGAACAGGTCTTCAATGCACATTCCAAGGCCAAAACCCTGCAACTATGGGCCCTATAAACATCCCAGGATGCTTAATAAATAGCAGGAAACATGACCACTCTGGTCCACTTGAATCACTTTTCAACTGGAGCCTATAGTCAGGTTTTATGCCCAAGGAATTGAAGATGGCTACAATCATTCCCTACACAAAGAAGGCCTAACCACTGATGCTTGAGGATATGTTCACATTATCAAATGTGAGATCAGTGGAAAACATTCTTCAAGTATTCCAGTGGGGTGACAAAGTGTCACAGAAGATAATGTTGTTGTCTCACAGCAACATGCTTCCTGATTCAATTCCAAACTGGAATGCCTTCTGTGCTGAGTCTGCATGTCTTCCTAGTGTTCTCATGGGTTTTCTCTGGGTGTTCCAGTTTACTCCCACATTCCAAGCCATGCAGGAGGTGAACTGGTCACTATAAGTTGGCCATAGGTGTGAGCAGGCAGTGTGTCGTATGGAAGAACAACTGTGGCAGGGCTATTCACCTGGCAATGTAAACCTTGGCTCTAGATGATTGTCACTGTTGAAGTGACACCTCATTCCCATGTGAAAAAATGGGATAAAGGTGTTGTGGATTGATGAATGGCTCCTTAAGCATCCATTTACTTGAAAACCTTTAGTAAAATGTTAATGTCTTGTTTACTTTTCATCACATCTTTATATATTTTATTAGCACCATTCTTTCTCATAGGTGTTATGCCACCCTGTTGTAGCTACCCAGCCATTATCCCTTTTGTATTTACTTTCTTCAAGCTTTAATAAAAATATATAAACTGCTCGTATTCTTGTGCTTTAGAAAATGTATGTTCACTCCTTCTTTTCTTCTTCTGGGAACTATCCTTCCTCAATTGTCTTAATATCTCTTCTATCTGTAATTGTGATCTCTTACACATATCCCTCCACTTTTCCTCTGACTCTAGATTTCTCTTTCAATTCTATGTAATTTACAAACGTTTGTATCCATATATTCTAGCAACAGTGCTTTTCACCTTGCTTCCTTCTTTGGGAAATTGAGACCTCATTCATTTTAATCCTATAGTTTTGTTCATGAAACTGTTTTCTTAGCTATTTTTTTTCATTACACTGAAATAAATACTTGCCATCCAAACCTGTAATTAAAACCTTTCCCCACAACAATACCCACTAGTAGTACTATTGATAATACTTTATCTCTATTTTTCCCTACTTCATTTCTGCACATTCCCCATGTTCTTATCCTTTACCTTTTAATTTTCACAATAAATGACATACAAACTTATAAAAACATATAAATCCATATTTATGAATGGTACTCCATCATCTTCTGCAAAATAAAATGTCTGTGATCTGTTTCAATCAGAACTTGTCTGTCTGCTCTAAAAAGACCAGTCTGATAAACCTCTGCCTTATCCTTATATGCACTAATCTCTGTCCCCAAAGTTTTATGATCTAACCTACCAACCTCACATGTCTGTAAAAATCTATAGTCTCTATGTTTTCCTTAGTGTATTGAAATTTCCCTATTCCAGTCACCTGATTCAAAGTCTGAATTATTTGCCAGTGTTTTTCCCTGCTTATTTTCCTCTATTCCTTACCTCTGCCCTTTGTCCTTACTCACAATTATACTTTAGCCTCATATACAAAACACCAGCATGTCTCTGAAAGTAAGAACGCATTAACCCAATCAACAACTTTTGTTTTGTTCTATTTTTAAAGTATAAATATCAAACTCAAAAATTCTCCATTTTTTTATACCTGTGAGCAAAGCCTGTTCTGGTGTAAGAATTATATAGTTGTTAGCCGTAACACCAAATTCTGACTTAAACAAACATAACCACTGAGCATGCCTTCACTCCCAAGCATAAACAGTCTGGACAAAACAAAAATAATGGGGGGACAAAGACCCAAAAATAGGGACAGATTTTATATAGTACTCTTATAATCTTAGAATAAAATGCCTTGTGTTACCATGCATTTTCTTAAGGATATGAAGTCTGAAACTCAAAAACCTGTCATTATTTAGTGAATTCAGTCCTCACTGACTTGTCACAAAAATCCAGAAAATTACAAATTTTGTGAAGAACAGACCAAAAATATGAGCACAAATCTGGACATTCTGCAACACTTTGGACAGCTAAGTGGTATAGCTTTGCCCTCTGTCTACTATAAAATCTGTTCAGGTACCATGTACATAGGTTTTGTCTGTGCCAGTTTTCTTTACCCAGTCTAATACCATCATACCTCTCAACCCACAGACACTGAAAATAGGTACAATGGCCATTGAAACAGACACATCCAGCCTAAATCTGGATGCCTAATTAGCATCAATTTGATTACAAAATAGCACATATCTCTTTTCCACTTCTAGTAGGAATGTGGGATACTGCTTAAGAAAAAAATTAAAAAATATAGTAAGTGATGGAAAAGTATTAGCACATTTACCATAGACCGTGTGAAATCAGTAAAGTTTAATGAACTGTACTGCAAAATTCTACCACAAGGTCATTTACAGGTGCTTCTAAAAAAACAGATGTATAACTTAAGTTCTCATTCTTTAAATTACTGGTACCACTAGTAAGTTATTCACGCAGTGTGGTTTACTGTCTACTAGACAACTTCAAAAATAACAAGTGAAAAGTGGGATTCAGAAAATAGTGTCAAGTGATTTAACAGGCCTGAAAATAGCTACATATTCTCAAAAGCAGCTACATTATGTGCAAGGGTAAATCAGGCCTAAAACTAGGAACATTCTTTCTAAACAGGGACAGTTGAGATGTATGAACACCACTTAAGAATCTTTAAACCTGCAGGGGAGAGGAATTTTTGCTTTATGACCTACCCTCCCACTCCACTTATAACAGAAACTATCTGAAGGCCACTATCTTCTTAATGGACCATGTCTCCTCTCAGGGAGTTCAGAGATAAGCATTTCTCCCCAAACAGAATATGCACGCCGATCCATCTGCTGATCTGTCAGTCACTCAAGCAGCTAACTGATGCTGAGTCAGCGTGGTTGTAGTCAGGGTGTTATCCCTCTCTGCCGCAGCATTTGTGTACTATTCAAATGTTAATCAGTCCTTCTTCGTCCTTGTATCCTTTCTCGTATGACAGGCTCAAAAACGTCACATCTTAACTTTCCTAACATTCTTAAGTGTCCCCAAGTCTACACACATTACACATCTCAGTTAAAGCTGTAGAACAAATGTACGCCTCTTTTCTACATATTTACGTACATTTGACAATCCTTCTAACATATATGTTTGGCATATAAACTGGTGTCTAATGAACAATATGCTGTCAAAACTGTGTATGTGCCAATGCAACTTTATCAGTTTGAGACTAACATTATCAGTCTTGTCAGGGTGCTGCTTTTGGTACCCTGTGACAGTTTCTGCCAAAGAGCTTCTTCTTTAAACTAAGGGTGTACAAGTCTTCCATGCACCTCATCTAGAGTAAACAAGCTAAGTATATTTGTGCTCACTGGATTATTGCTCAGCATGCACAGTGGTGCTATATCTACTACTTGCGAAAGAGTGCCATAAGCAGCAGCGACTTAACGCAGCTGTATGTTACATCAGTATTCAACACAAGATGGATGACACCAATAAAAGGCAACCAATCTGGGATAGGAAACAGAAACTGTTGCATGAACTTAAAGAGACCAAAAAGAAGGAAAAGTAGAGAGAAAAGCAAGTTATCATTCATAGCCTCCACCTAGAATATAGTTATTTTGGTGGCCTTTGTTCTTTCTTCTGCCTTGACTAGTAGGACATAAACATCATACACATCATCGACTTCCAGACTATGCATGGACAATTGTTCCTCTACAACTTTTTTGTGGAATGCATCCTCAAGTTCAAGTGGAAAAACTGCATCTGAGTATATTCTCCAACTGACACAATTAGGACTCTGAGATAACAGGCAAAGGCAGCTATTTTGTACCTGCCATAAATACTTTTTTTCTCACTTAGACCTAAGGAAGTTACCTCAAGTGTATCATAGATTACCCTTCCTTTGTGAAACACCTATGTTCCTTTTTTATACCTGGTGGAACACAGCTGAATACTTGCAGGAGTAAGCATGCCCTAAGAAATTATACTCTAGTACCATCACAAGACCTTGCAGGCACCTTCTGTATATGCCCTGACTATGATTGCGAGTGAGACAAATGATAGCATTTTAAAGTTTTTTCATCTAATTTTAAGCATACTGTATTGATATTCTTCAAAATTCACGATTTTCATATCTTGGCACATTATCATGCAAATGTTAACTCAGTGGGTGGCAATTTGCAGAAAAATGGCAAGTTTATGCCATGGAGTATCACATACAATTGCTCAGGAAGGACTGCCATTGAAGGCCTTTTAACAAACACTTGGATGTTTCCTTCTTAACGATGGAGCTACATTTACAGAGGTTTTGCTTCTTAGTGTATCAGGCCAGTTCTGCAGCAGCTGCTGATGATACTTTGCATGAATACAAACTGCTCTGGGACATCATGTCACACTAATGGCTGATAAACCTGTGTGGAAAGGCTCAGACAGCTTTTGCAATACCAGAGCTCAATGCTGAAAAACAGAGATTAGATGGTTGACACTGCATATCTCACAGAAGGGGATGAAAACTGCTATAATGCAATGGAAAATTTCACTGTGGCATTTCACAAGTCAGATTTGTTTTGAGTACTTTGACTGCCTACTTGACAGAATGTATTCTTAGACAGATTTAACATGTTAGGGTTAGTAAGAAAAGGACATTACTCTCAGTAAAGAATGCAGAAAGGCTGACCCAGCCAATCAGCTTTTTTTACACTTCAGAGTTGTGCTAAATCTGTACAGGACCATAACAGCCAGTCGGCATATAACTGTCAATGCCCATGAAGAGGCAACACAGGGACTCAGATGTCATAAGCTAGCTCTTCCAATCTCTTTCATCTCAAGGATGCTTACAAAGCACCATGCTTGTATACAGCCAAGGGAATATTTTTAAAATATTCTCAGTGCTGTAGAACTGCCTGACATACTTTCAGCGCAAAGTATGTCTGAAATGTTGCACAGTGAAAAAGTTTCATTCTGCCTTCTGCATTTCCTGGAATGAATCAATGTTATCATTACTCATTGCAAGGAATGCATAATCATTCTTAGCTAAATGCAGGAATGCCGATGCCAGCAAGTATGATATTCTGAAGCTGTTGTATTCCCTGTGTAAGATCATGCATTTAAGTATGGAAAATGTATCTCTAAGTGGATCTTTTGCCTGTAAAACTGAAACATTAATTGGAAAGATAATCAAATGGATGAGGTAGCTAATGAGAATTGAGCTGCCAGTTGTGTGATGTATAAAAGCAGTTAGCCAGGACGTGACTTCACCAGTCGGAGCTTCAGTATGAGCTAAAACATGGCCATTATTTGAAGGTCCAGAACTTGAGGAGTTCAGTTCCCAATAATACTTTGTTGTGGATGTAGCCTGGAACTGAACTCAGCAAATTATTTTTTTTGTTTTTAATGAAGCTAAGGAAAAGACCTGATGGGCACAGCAACACAGATTTCTTTGTTTGCAGATTTTATTAGGCAATGGGCAGTATAAGGCTAAAATATTTGGTGACAATTGCTATGTTTCTTTTGTTTGCTGGAACCCAAGTGAACTGTAATTTATGACACTTTTCCTGTGGATCTATACAATAACATTGTTCTCTTATAAGAATAACTTTCAGTGTTTTTTCACACTTATAGCTAAATTATTTATTTGGACTGTGCAGTGGTACAATGGTCGCATTGTCGCCTCACAGCAAGAGGTTCTCCGGTTTGATTCTCGGCTGGGGTGTCTACTGTGTGGAGTCTGCATGTCCTCCCTGCATTCATATGAGTTTCCTCTGGGTGCTCCGGTTTCCTTCCATGTTACAAAGACATGCATCTGGAGTGTTTCTCCCCAGGCCTCCGCGGAGAATTGGCTTTGTTCCAAGTTGGACTTTCTCGGTTAACAAATGTTAAATAAATAAATAAAAATAAAATGTTGTTACTTCCTAATACAGCCTCTGCCAGTCAAATGGTGTCACTTCCCTTCCAACATCAGATTTCAGTGTTCAGAAACAGTACTGACATAGTAGATAAATATTCTATTACTAAGAGAAAAAAAAGACACAATTATTCCAGTATTATGAAGAAACATGAAACTAATAAATATACTGTGCTAATTTATTACACACATATACAAAAGCCCAGTGGTAAGAAACAGCCAGAGAAACTACATTTAAAAGTGAGCACATTCAAGAATAAAATAATTGGGAATCATACTAAGGATTGTAAAAACTTTCCTATCCCATTTTCTTTGTGAATAGCTGTTTGACTTGTATCTGCCTCCTTTACACTTGTTGCCAGTCTTACAGCCATGTCATGCTCCAAGCAAAGATCGATCTCCAATAGTTTTAATTGCCCTTGCATATGATTTATGTAACACTGTAAGTCTCATCAGAAGACTAATATGCCCACATCTTCTCTCAGTGACTCTGAATTGCATTTCTTAATTTCGGGTCACAGTTGTACATGCGTGCGCGCACACACACACACACACACACACACACACACACACACACACACACACGTGTGTATTGGTCTATGGCAATAGATCAAATTATGAATGACTAAACCACACAAGTTCAAACTCAGTATATCCTCTTGCAATCCATTTTCTGAGCTGTTTGATCTGTATGATCATTCTGGCAGTATTATAAGTTCATAGGTGTGAACTAGGCGAATAGCCCTGGAGCCTTTACAAGCCTAGCCCATAGGATTACCCTAGGATCGTGCCACCCGACCTTAGTTCCTAGTGCCTCTGTCAAGTAGAGCCACTGGAGTGATCCCGGGGTGAATTTTTGAGAAGGGTTTTTATAAGGTGAAGTGTAGCACTGAAGTGAGGAGCACATTAAATGTTAGGGTTAGTACATTTTAGTAAGGTGAAGCACCTGACGTCAGAAAGGTGTTTAACAAGCATGCCTTTTCCCTGGTTTTACAGTATAATCATGGCACTCCAATCACTGCTACTTATTTCTTGGTTCCATTATTATATTTTTGCAGCATAATTGCATCCAAAAAGTGTACAATTTCAGTGCAGATCTTCTCATCTGCTGTTTATATTTTCTGTCCTGTCCTACATTCACAGGAAAAATATAGTTAGATCAATGGAGATACAACAGTATCAAAATGAGCTATACGATGACTGTGTGTCTCATAGTTAAGCTGATGTTTTTGTGCTAAAAATCTTGAGAGTCCATGCCTCCTACACCACCCATATGCATGCGTACATAAATTCATTATACTTTGCTGCCAACTTTCATTTTCACTGCTAAAAATTTAAATAATGTATGAACACAGACTTAATACAAGTCAGTTCAAAAAGTATTTCACTATAAAATGTCTGTACCCTGTCACTGACTACATTATCAAAACTAAATGGGTTTTCTTTACACATTCTGGGTCTGAAGCACTCAACAGTTCCATAGAATACTAATATATTAGGTTTTAGCCTCTAAATGAATAACTGTTTCTAATTAAATGTGTTGCCAACTCTCTCAGTCTTCAGATCTAGAGTGTGTGTCACCAACTTTCATCATTGTGTCTTGTATACAAGGATATGCTTAATAACTACAATTTATTCATTTATTTAATATTTGTTTACAGGGAAAGTCCAACTGGACACAGGTCCTGTTTCAGCAGAGGCCCATGGAGAAAAGCTTCATGAGTAGCAGTAAATTTTCATGCACGCATTACAATAATCAATAAAGTATAAAGTAAACAAAATGTAGTATACATAAGAACTTTCAAATTTGTTGCATCTTGACAACAAAACCTGGGCTTTGAACATAGCTAGAATTATTTGTAGGTATGACTAATGTCAAGATATAATGTTAAGACAGGTCGGTAGGAACAAAGGATTAAGCACCGGGGAGAAGTTGGATCTGTTTTGGGTATACTGTGATGTATCAGAGCACTCATGAGGGGTTATAGTACAGGAACATAGCCACTTATTTTTAGATAAGCTTTAAGTGATGGCTTAAAGTGGTTAGTGGATGAGATTGAGAGAATGGAGTTAGAAAGGGAGCTCCATATACAAGATATATAGTTAGAAAATAAAGATTGATTATCCTGCAGTGTTGCTGGCCTTGGAGACGGTGAGTAAGTTCTTGTTGTTAGAGCAAAGTGGCCTTCTGGAACTGTAAGGAAGGATGAGATTTTGTAGTGCAGGGGTACTAGTTGGATGTGTTACAATTTTGTGTTAGAAAGAGTTGGTTGTAAAGAATAATGTTGAGAAACTCAAGCCAGTCTAGTATCCTTAAAGTTGTACAATGATGTGTTCTACATGAGCAGTCAGATGCAAACTTAGCAATGTTATGATAACATGCTTCTAGCTTAGATAAGTCAGTTTTCCTTAGAGTAGTTAAAATTGGAGAGGCATATCATAGAGTGGAGAGAAGACGGGTTTGTGCTAATGTAATTTTGGCCATTGCGGTCAGGAACCTTTTGTGCCTATATAGACTTCTTATGGACTTTTTATATAGTTAGGGAGACATGCAAGTCAGATTTTAGGGTATTGTCTATTTCCACTCCAGGAAGTTTTGTATGGGTTGTTGGGGAGATCACGGTATTGTCTTTGGCTATTATGTTAAATGTTGGGCATGGCATAGATGTCTTGTTAGGTTGGAAGAGTAATAATTTAGTTTTGTTTGGGTTCAGGATTAGATGGGCATTGGCTAACCATGTTTCAACAGAAGTGAAAGATTCCTGTGTTTGAGAATGAAGAGTTGATTAGAGAAGTGGCAGCACAAATAAGCATTGAATCATCTGCATACTGTATTATAGAACCATGTGGAGTAGCTGTGTGTAGATATTAGTAAAGAGGGAGAAAAGGAGAGGGCCCAAGATAGATCCTTGGGGCACACCAATGGATAAAGGAAGGCATGGAGATAGGTCACCCTGCCATACAACAGATTTTTGACAGCCAGATAAATAGTTATTAAACAATGCTGTGGCAGATGGTAAGAAGGATAGTTCAGTTAGTACACCTATTCATACCTCTCAACCTGGAAATATCAAAAATCTGGACAAGGCCCATGAAAAATAGGTACAAATCTGTATGCTGATTAACATCTAATTTGCATACATAATTATGTAACCCCACCCACTCCAGTGGAATTGTGGGATATCAACTTTCAAATGCAAACTGAAGAACTGACAACCAAAATATGGCACCAGAGTCCCGCTGCAGCCATTCCAATGTCCCATTATCTGACTATTTCGCCCATTTACCATAAACACCAAAGTGTGCATGCATACTGCTTTACTAATACAATGATTATTTGGATTTTATTTTTACATTTTACAGCCCAATGCACAAACACCAGTAAACATCTGCTAATGTGTGTGTGTATGTATGTATATATATAATATATATATATATATATATATATATATATATATATATATATATATATATGCACGTGTGTGCATGTGAGCATGTACCTTTGTCAGAAAACAGTGCAATGGATTACAGTATAAAACAGCCACAGTTTGTACAACAGACATGAGGACAAACACTGTAAACTGCCTTATATGTGTATATATATATATATATATATTTATATTTGTAATCCATTGCACTCTTTTAACTGCACTGTAAAAACGATGTTCAAAAACGATAGCAGGAAGGAGAGTAGACATTCGGATTACGGTTTAAGCCAGATGTTACGTTTTCAGTAGTCTGATCTTCATTTGAACTCTGCAGTGTACATAATAGCAATTCTGTAACTATTATAATTCATTGGACTGTCTCCCAAATGAATGTTGTAAGGGGTATAAAGGTATGGAATGAACACTGCTCTCACAGTGTTGTAAAGTAAATTGTATTGTGGAAATGATGTTCAAAGAATGATGTATTTTATTATGGTTGTGTGCTCCCCTGATATTTTGATCAAAACAATATGCTACACTATATGTACGATTTCTGAGCCTTTGACATAATTTGACGTTGATAATGGTCCACCCTCCCAGCAAACAAACAAACAAATAAATAACTGTCATACGTTTTAGATCATACCAGAGTAAGTGCTTGAAGCTCATGTTGGAATTCTTCCAGCTATATTCTCTCAAGCTCAGGGATCCAACGTTTTGGTTAGTCTTCAAAAAGCAAAGTAATGTACCAAATTATGTTGGCATTGCATTCAAATGTTGTAAAAATGTGGTATTGAATTCTGCAATGTGGATCTTCATGTTTTTTTTGTTTGTTTTTTAAAGCAGCTCAGCAATTGCTGTAATCCCTCACCTCATTAGCTTTAATATCCATTAAAGTTAAGTTAAAACATTTTGCCCTGCCATATATTTTGTTTATAAGTATGGCAGAGGAAGTAAGTAAAACATGTATTGCACTTTTACATTCTGCCACTGTTCTTGCCTGTCAGCATTGTCTGCTGTTATTCGTTAACATTCAACATGCTCTTAACTGCATTTAGGTATGCTTAACAAAAGCTTGTTAACACCTCAAGGTACTATTAAGATTGGGTCTTGCACTTGAGTTGATTGTACTTAATAAGTTTTATCTTTTTCCAGTTTTGGAGAATAATCACAACATTTCATATATTGCACTGAGTTATAATTGCTTTGTCTACCAGGTATCCTTCTAGCACTGGATATGGTTGGCTGACTACATGTTTCTCACAGTTTCCCTCTCACAGCAACGTTCACTATCTTTCTGTAGAGAACTACAACTCAAGGAGCCTGGTATGTGCTCCTTTACGTCCTGCATGACTACTACTTCAGATATTTCATTCCAGATTATAACATAGCTCTAGGGCAGGTACACTACAGCGATATATGTATTTAGATATATGCTTAGATGGACATACACACACAATCGCACATGCAAATGTATGCATGCACAGTAATAATTCCCATAATTCTTGCTCAACACAGAGCATTCTCTGAATCTCTTTACAACCCATTCAGTAGCTCTCTGTTCACCAAAACAGCTCTCCACACAGTGAGACTATCTGAGCTTGTGCAAATTTCTGCATGTATTACCTTATTCTCAATTAAGGGCTAGCCATTCAAGAAACCAATGCACGATGGTACCCACTCCTTCCCATGAATTACGCACTTGTAACAGTTTAAAAGGAAAGCGATGAGACAACTTTCCCTAGTTAATTATGACAAACCATATATTTTTTTTTTATCTTTCACCACATTACACAAATTATACCAAGCAGTACATCTATGTATGTAAAAATGTTAAAAAGTAAGTACAGCACTTGAACATGATGCTGTCAATGGCAAAAGTAGAAGAAAACATCCAGGTTTCATACTAGTGATTTTTAAATAACAAAGCAATGGAGAATATGAAAAGCCTTCACACTATTGAAAGACCTCCACCTTACATTTTCTTTACCTACACAAAACATATAATACTGTAAGCAGATGCACTGTGGATCTTAAGCATCACTGCTGTTGTGAAAAATTTCCATCTCAGTGAATCTCCCAATTATGGAATAAGGTTTTCTTTACAGAATAAACAATGAAACATGTTGGCCACATTCAGAGCTACTCTGGATGATTTGTTGGACAATAGTAAATTCACCCCTTGGGTACATAGCATGTCGCTCCCTGAACAGAGAAATTAACTCATCTAGTTTTTTAGACTTAGCTGGTTAGCCTTCTCAGTGATTTTCTGGACAACATCATTAGTATACTTATGAACTATAAACCTATGGGCTCCCTTTTTTATGTAAAGCCATCTACAAAATGTAGGCTGATCAAAGATAGGATAGAAAATTTGTGAAGTTTTCTGCAGAAAATCTGCTACAAGTGAAGAAGATGTTATACATGCTTTATAGGTGAAGCTAAGAGTAGGGTGGGGGACTGATATATAAGGTTTTAAGCACCAAAAATAGTCAGAAAAGCTTGTGAATACTAAGGCTTTCATAAAAAGAGACTGACATTAGATTATAATAATGTGAGAATACAGTCTAAAACAGAGTGTGGATAATACAGGAATTAAGAGCAAACATTATTTATTTATTTTTTCATAGGGATGTAGGGAGATATATTGAGCAGGTTCCATGATGGAGCTGCTGGATTAGCAAACACTGTGTTTGCTAACGACTGAAAATAACAGGTATGAAACACTTGCTGAAGGAAGACAATTTATATTGTCATAACATTCAATGGCCTTGGAATATATATGACTCTATGAGGATTGAGAAGAAACATGGTGTATTGGTTTAGAAGAACAATAGTGAACATACCATGCGAGCCAGTAATCCTTACTTGATGATATAGGCCATGTTTCTGCATTTCCTTCCAACTTCCCTTTAAGCAACAAACGTCTAACTCTATCAATTCAGTGTCTGAATCACAAACAGTAACACTGCTACTGTTTATACTATAGTTATGGTACTGTACTGAACGGATACACTATCTAACCCTTGTCTACTGTAAAAATCAACATTTTTTTCCCTATCTCATTCACATAAATTATTTGTTGGCCAAGAACAAGCCAAAGCATAAACACAAATGAAATATATGCGTGACACTTTAAGATGATCACAAAGCTTTATTGATCATTCTTAACTTTCAAATTCTTTACCCAGAAATATGGACAGACCCCAAAGTAATGAGGGACAAAGACCTAAAACCAGAAATGGATTTTATTTACTGATATTATTCGTTTAGAAAGTTGTTACAATAGAAGGATTTGTGCTACTGCTACAGTGAATTTTATTAAAAACAGGATATATCTAACTATAATTAGTAGTGTTGTTTTGTGATTTTAAACCTTATTGTTTCAGTATAAAATACTATAGTTTATGACTTGACAAAAAAAAAAATTTAAGTCTCAGTCAGATATCCATGAAAATCAAGAATGGTCAATACCTATTTCATTATCTACTTACATGGTTTGTCACAAATGCTTATTTATCGTGTGCAAGAACATTTTATTTAATGCCCCCTATCAACACAGTGACATATACTACATTGAGCTAAGAGTGGTATAACAAGATAGATATAAATTATTTAGCATCACAAGAACTACTCTGAAAGTGTAGGGTAACCTAACGATGGACAAAGATCGAACTCCTGAGCTTTACTTGCCCGAGGTTCATCCTGATGATGATCAGAGTTCCTTCATACAAAATTACTGAGGTGAGGTGAGTTCTGCCAGCAGTGATGCCCTTTTTGGAGCAATTTCCCCCTTCGTATAGTTGCTATGACTGTAGAGCATTCTACTAAATAAAAATAAATCCTTGCTGTTCTTTCCAGCTGGTTCGTTCCCGCTCGCAAACAAAACATTTGAACCAGCCAGAAAAACGGAAATACATGCGCTGCAAGCTTAATTCCGACTGGCTGTTAGCCCTGGTGAGCTGACGTCATCGCACACGCGATGACATCAGCTAAAGCGCGAAAATTAAAAAAAACAATGTGAAATACATACAAAAATATAGATACAAAAATCGGAATTGAAGGAGTGCCACTCGGGAATCGTGGCACCCCATTATGTGGACCCCAAAACTCGGTAAAAACAGAGTAATTCGGGACAGTTGGGAGGTCTGCACCTATTAGTTTGGAATGGGAGGCCATATCAAAAGCTTTTGATAGGTCTAGAAAGATGGCAGATACAAAGTTATTATTCCTGTGTTGGTTTATGGTATCAGTGAAGGATAAAAGAGCTGTAGTAGTACTATGTGATGGACGAAACCCATGCTGAGTGTTTGCGAGAAGGTTATTTGTTAGTAAGAATTTTATGACCTGGAGATGAATACACCTTTCGAGTAGCTTAGAAAGACGTGAAAGAATAGCAATTGGACGATAGTCTGTCAATTTTGTGGAAGGTCCTCCTTTATGAAGTGGGATTACATGGGAAATTTTTCACAATTGAGGGACCTTGTTTTCGAGAACCGATCTAATTATAAGGATTGATACTGGGAAGGCTATAGATTCAGCTGCAGTTTTGAGGTATTCACTGGGTAAGTTATCTGTGGCAAGTGTAATAGGTTTTAGTTTCTGTAGTAGTTTTTTACAGTGGCTGTAGGAACTGGGGAGAAAGAGAATGAGGCATTGCTAGTTGTAGACTTGGCTGGTTTGGTATCAGGACACAGGCATCCTCCAAAAGGGCCTCATAGAAACAGACAACTGGTGCCAGAGCCATGGACTCAAGCTAAATGCCAAAAAGTGTATAGTCATCCCCTTTGGCAAAAACAAATTACCACATAGGTGGTAATCCATTAAGTACAGAAGAAGTAATTAGGGACCTGGGGACCCAAGTTGATAGCAATCTCTCATTTGACAAACACGTGGCCAAAGTGGTTAGAAAAACATTTTATATAGCCCACCTAATCATGAAGGGATTCACATCTAGATCAGGGGAGGTCATCGTGCCTCTTTACTCATCCCTCATCAGGCCCATAATTGAGAACAATGCCCCTTTTGGGATGTACCTTACCAGACACCTGCAGCAACTGGAAAGACCCCAAAAGTACCTCACCAAGAGGATCAAAGGGCTCAAACAGATGCCATATGCTGCCCGGTTAAAGAAACTCCAGCTCTACTCAGTGGCATACCGCCTGCTCAGAGGCGATCTGTGCCTGACGTATAAAGCCATGTCCAACCCAGAATTAATGGACATGCTGCACCTCAGAAAATCCAAATCCCATCGAGCTACGCGCTCGAGAGACTTGAACCTCAGCACTGAAATAAATAGGACATGCTGGAGGGACAGATTCATAACCCAGAGGCTCCCTTCACTCTGGAATAAAATCCCAGTCCAGGTTAGGCAGAGTCCCTCATTGACTCTCTTCAAGAGGAATCTTGATGAGTGGATGGGAGATGGTAGGTTTACCCTGGGTATCACTTCTGTCACTGTTAGACAGAGGCACAGTATACTAACCTCGAAAAAGGGCATAGCAAAATTAATTTAAAATGGGTGGCGAAAGCCAAACACACTCTGGCTAGGCTTATAAATGCCCTAGGGCATATAGCCTAGTATGAACCTATGAACCTAACCTAGGAGTAGGGGTTTGCTGTTTGGAAAGGGCAATTATAGATTCAGTAAAATGTTTGTTAAAAATGGTAGCTATGCTATCGGAATTGTTGTTAGTTGTTGGCACTGGTGTAGTAAATTTTCCTGGGTGAAGGATTGCATTTATAGCTGACCAGAATTTCTTAGGGTTTTTTTGATATGTGTTTTGAATGTTATGATAGAAATTTATTTTATCCTGTTTTATCTGGGGTTTTTTGCCTTATTTCTAAGTTCTTGATACTGTTGTTTAGAAACTACTGTGTTAGTCTTATGCCATAGTTCCCAGGCTTTATCTCTAGTTTTCAGAAGGACAATTTATTTATTCACAGCATAGTACAGTACTAATGAATGCAGAGACAGGAGGCTATATCATTAAACAGAAAAAAAGTGCAACAAGCTTTAGTTACAGCACAGAATATCACTGGTTACAAAGGCCAATGACAGAAACATACTGCAGTGTAATCATTTTGCTCCATACAGTGATTGTACTTATCTCTCTATCTGTATAACCATCTGCAAATATAAACTAATCTTGTTTTTTCAACTAGTATTTGAAATGCTTGTTTGTGTGTTTTTAATAAAGAAGATTGGACTTGAACTAGCATGTGCTTCCCTACTTTCATTAGTGGATTATACTTTGGAAAGATTTAAAAGAAAGTATTTCTGCCACCTGTTATTAGGTGGGATATTCACAGTATGGTTTTTATTAGGTGCCTGAATTCTAAGCAGTCTTAGGTCTTCCACACAAAGATGTTTCCTCATTATTTGTTTAAATATAAATCTATCAATCTGTCTATCCATCTGTATATATTCATCTAGCTATATGTATATGGATATGTCTTGTATACACACACACACATACACACACACACATATACCTATATTACATACATAGTACGAACAGACATACAGGTATACCTCCCCACTGAGACTAGTAATCTTATATTGGCTTCACTGGAAATACATTTTTGAAACTGTAAGTTTTGTTTTTGGACTGAATCACCGAATGAAGAAGCCTTAGCAAATGCTGTCAACTTATACAAGATTTTGAAGGGAAACAAACCTTGAGTAAGTATCAGGTATGCAGTATAGTAGAAGAGCAAGGAAAGTCTTTGAGCATTAGTGTTCTGCTGTCTTTCAGGAATGTAGATGCAAAAATACAGCTTGATTTCTTGTTCTTTCTGTTGCTGGCTATTGCGACCAAACTAAACTGTCCCGCTGATTAATGACAGCATTGCTATACGCTAGGAAAATGAGAATGGCCTTCTCACCCTTATCAGGTAGGAAAACTGCAATGAAGCTGGAATTATCTGCACTATGCAATGAAAAGCTAATGACCAGTAAGCCATTACTGATAAATAGCTATGCCAAACATAATGACTCCCGCACAACAAAAAAAAAATAAATAAAAACATACTTGATGTGTCCATTGTGGACTCACCCAAGAATGGACTTGTGAGTAGCATTATTTGTGACCCAGGGGCAGATGCAGAAATTTGCAAATGGGGGGGTTGCATTCTGGAAAGCAGATCATTAGGGGTTTTGATATATTGACCAACAGGGGAAGGAAATTGTGGAAATAAGATCATCCGGGCCTGCTCTGTCAGCAGGTATGAAAACGCACTGATATGCATTCCATTGCCCATCACCATGATGTGGCTGTGATAGTGGAAGTAAATAACTCCTGCTTAGCATACAGCATATTTACAGACATTGTTTGCATATGCATTATGATAATGTAACAAATACTACCTGAAGGCAACTTGACCACAGCGGTCATAAGAAGTTTTTATAAGAAAGCAATTTGTGCAAACTTTAACAAAGTGCATGTTATGAAAAAAAAAGCACTCATTTCAGTTATATTCAACAAGTGAAAATAAATGTAACCATTGCAACATTTTACAGAAGAATTTAACTCAAAACCTACTTTAATGCCATATGACAATCCTTTCAGAATAAAACAAGAAATTTGGCTGGCAATATTTCCCTATAAGACACCACAGGGGTGGACTTCTCCCTCTTTAAGACAAGGGAGAAACTGCATTTTGTGTTTTTATGAAGAAAAAAATAATATATTTTTGTATGCCTGAACACATGGAAAGAATATAATAAGGCAAGCTCCTTTCAAGTCTGAACTTTTATTTATTTTAGTCTGAAGAAGGCTACAGACTATGCATTTTTATATTCAGCTAACAGTTTTATAACAAGTTGCACACTTATGTTATTTACATCTGCTAACCAGTTAAATACACTGGTCCAAAGATCCTCTTCAGGTACAACCCAGGCCCAAAAGGCCAATAACTATAACAGTATAGTACACATCAAGTAACAGTAAGACAATCAACATAAGTAGGTAATAGACATACACAACTGACCCAACAATACATTAAATGTGTAAAACAAATAACAAACAGCAATACCATAGCTATAACAGTGTTATAATAAGTGAATTGCAATTTCCAAGTAATAAATAGATAGCTTTTCAGGGAGACCAGTGTAGGGAAGGTGGCATAATAACATAATAACTTAAATAGTAGAAATGAAAGGCAAAGGTGAATGTAAACATGGAGAGGAACTGAGGATTAAAGACAGGGAAACAGAAGTAAGAACAGTCAGAGGTGTATGGTAAGTGGACAGAGCGTTAACGATAAGAGTATGGTATATGGGAAGCAGGAGAGAGTAAAAAGAAAACGTGAGGTATAGAGTAACAGGGGCGTAAGGTGTAGCACTGACACTTTTACAAAGGTTATTCTGACCTTAATTCCAACCTAAGTTCAAATGACAATATCTCTCCATTGATTCCAGATGTTTGTGTGACATTTTTTTGTGAAAACAATGGCAAACCTTAAGCATACAAATGGCTATATAAGAATGCCGCTCATTCCTGGAAATAAAGGACGATTTCCCTGTCACCACAGAAAACATTATAACGTGTCTCAGGATAATATATCATGATCCTCAGTTAGATGGTGGTTCCAGCAATAAAGACATGCACAGCTTTATCTTCCTTAAATACAGTTTAATGCACATGAATCTAAATTTATTCTACATTCAGGAAAAATACATAGGATTTTTACATCTAATGTACTAACAACTTAATAAACACATATATTTCTAACATCTTTAATGAATTATCACTTAACACATAGGCAGCCTTATATTTACATAACAGAAAATAAACCACATTAATATGTTCCCAGTTACAGACATTATACACCACATGCATTCTTTTGTATAACTATACACAACATGTATTCTTTTGTATAACTATCACAAATCCAACATTACATAAATTGCTCAATCCCTGCCTTCCCTTAAATGTCACTCCTTCTCCATATTACTATTCTGCCCTTATTGTTTCCACAGTTTTTTTCTATGTAATTTGCTTCTACCCTTTTCTAAAGATCCCACTTCCAGTTCTTTTTTTGTCTGTTGCAATACTCAGTACTTCTAGTAATTGCTTTTTCAGCCACCAAAATTAAACCTAACAGCACCTTACTATCTCTAGGAAATTCAGATACTCTATCCCAGCAAAACAAAAAAAAAAGAAAAATCATTTTCTTAATTACACCCATTTGCTCACCCAATATTTCTGACAGAGTACTCTGTACAGAATTTTAAAAGTCTGCCAGCTCATTACACTTCCAAAACATATGTTCCCAGTTATCTCTTTCATCCCAATCACACCTCCAACATTTGCCATCTGCATGAGAAAATATTCCTTGGATTCTGCTTGGGGTATAAAAAGAGCTATGCAAACATTTCTAATAATATATAATGTTCTCGTCTCAATAAGCAGAAGAAGCTCTTGGAGTGGAAATGGGTGATATTTAACCTCCTGTAGAAAAAAGAGGTTTATAGGATCTAAAACAAAACCGTATAACATTTGTATAGGATGGTTACTGATTCCCAGCTCACAGTGCAAAACATGGTTATGCATTATCTGGCCAAGGCAAAGGCTGCACTTCTAAAAATGTTGAGTCATAGACTAAACACTCTTAATGTTGATTCTCTAAACTGGTTTCAACAGAATCTGTGTTCCCCCCTTTCTGTAGGTCTGAGCTTCTATGAGTCACAGATCAACTGCCTTCCTCCACTTGTAAATGTCTTTGGCTGGCTCATCTAGCAGTGGTCATGTGCAGTTTAATTGTTCTGTAATGGACATCCACTCCCTGAGCTGTTAATACCAACTATTTGTTCAAACATCTCTAAGCACAAAGCTGTAAAAGCAAAATTCTTGCTGTCACTAGTGTGCCAGGATTTGTGTGGCTCTGTTAGACAGGGATGAAGTTTACCTTCTTACCTGATGAATTGTTAAATACATCAGTAATGAAAAGCCAATCTTGAAATTGGTAAAATGTAATAGGAGCCCCCAATGCATAGGATGCTGCATCCTCACACCATCACCACTGCCAAACAAAACAAACCAGATGCTAATTAGCTTCAGACAGATACACAACAAAGTCGCATATCAACAGTTTCGGCTATAGTTGCAATTACAAGCAGTAGGCTGATGATGCAGCTGGCCAAATTGTAAATAAATGTAATTTAAAGGGGCTGCTCTGTATTTAGTAGCAACCAGTCATTTAACTGAAAAAAAATTAGCGTTTGCTAGCAAATATTGGACTGTTGAGAGGTATCCAAAAGAAGGAAACCAGGCCAACTCAATTTGAGTTGGAGTGCTCCCAAGGCTGCCTAGGCTATCTAGATGCTTGCCTTGTTGCTCCTTAACTTTTTTATTGCTACATAATGCAAAAAAAAAAAATACTGCTACTTAACTGAAGTTTACTTTTATTTAG
The DNA here is from genome assembly GCF_019279795.1 of Protopterus annectens. Taxonomy (NCBI): domain Eukaryota; kingdom Metazoa; phylum Chordata; order Ceratodontiformes; family Protopteridae; genus Protopterus; species Protopterus annectens. The sequence goes on from NC_056733.1 coordinate 1,507,679,944, forward strand.
TTTTCTTTATGGGCACTGCTTATATCTGAATGGAAAAGAAATGGAAATTCCATTCTGGATGAGACAAGCAAAAATATCAGTCCAGCAGCAGCACAAAAGCGTATGTAAAGCAGATGAGACTCAGACTGCTTTGTAGTGGATGACACCAGCAGCTCAGAAAAACAAAAAAGAGAAAAAGAGAAAAAAAAAAAAAACAATCGATCCAGCGGCATCTTGCAGATACTGGCAATAATTACAGTCATATACTTATTTTTCTTTCATTTACTGGTCTGGGCTGAGACATTTAGCACTTCTTGAGATTCAGAAACAGACAAGTTTATGCAGGGAAAGGAACATCAATGAGCTGATTTTTTTTTTTTTTACAAATAGCGATTAAGCCAAGAGTGTGTTTGCTACCCCCATAAGCTGACTACATGTACACATACACTTTATAGCTTCCCTACACACACATACAGTATGCCGTGCAGAGGTTTCCCAGCCTATCTCATCTGAAATCCACTTGGGAAGAACACCATTCGGGCTTAACATAGTAGTACTGCAAAGTTACCAGTGTAAACAGTTCTTCAGTCCATTACAATGTAAACAAACCCAGCAACAGACTGACAGCAGACTGTTCAAAACAGAACAAAGGAACCACCAAAGCCCAGGCAAATCCTACCCAACAAGCTCCTGCTCACTTAACATGCTACGTCTGGGTGACAGCAAAATTCTAATGACACAGCACTGAAAAAGCTGAATGCATATTTTCCATGAAATATGAGCCAGTCTTCAGATATGATGAAATACTTATTTACTCTTGGAAAATGTACCACAAAAAGTGGTACTCGGTTGAAAACATCTTTTTATGGTACATTTTTCTTGGTTTTTGACTTTTTTGCCATCACAGTAAATAAAAAAAGGCTGGGGGGGGTGCATATCCCAGCCCCACAGCCTAATTCAACCACTGTGACTGTAGTAAATAAGTGGTGAAGTCTTGAAAGCTTCCATATAAAACGTATGGTGACATTTGCCATTAAAGTCTAGTCTTTTCAATGTATTAAGGAATGATGAAGCACAACTTTTTTGGAACTGCAGAGTTCAGGCAATTAACTTTAATGTCAAAAACAAAACTGTAATATCTTGTCATGAGTGCAGCTATAGAGCACACAATGGAAATACATAAAAGTAGACAACTGGCAGTGTAGTTTCACTTACAGAGCTTGTCACTTTACTCCATACTGCCATGAGATACACTTGTTTCCACTCCACATACAGGACACCCCTGTGACTTTTCTTCCTTTTGTAAATATACAAGTGAATATGAAGGAAAAAGGAAAATACGTGAATTAGTTCTTGTGAACTAGCTACAACAGTGGACAAAAATACAGAATAAGAAGGACTAAAATGCATCTATCTTTAGAAAAACTATGTAAATACAAGAATTCACCTTTGTTAGTGGTATATGTTAACCTTAAGGCCAGAATCCACAGATGACCAATCAGGTCTGTGAGCTAGCTTTGCAGACTACTTGCTCTATCAAAACAACTGCTCGCTTACATTAGGTCCCCTTTGCCAGTGACAGTAGACTCCTAATCATAACATCACCACAAGAAATGTTACTAATTGCATGATTAGCATATACCTTATATGCCATAACAAAACATTACTACGCAGAGGTCTAGCTGCAGTTGCTCCCATTTGCGAGAGAAAGACAGATTTAGTGATAATGGTCAATGATGAAGAACATTTCAGTCATAGTTTGGTGTGAGTGTTCTTTTGTTTGCCTCACAGTTAGATTGTTGGCCAGATCATACTATAAACAGACTGACTGGTAGGATTTTTCAAGAAATCATTAGTTCTTACTGTTCTCAGTGCATCCTGATGGTTGCAAACCGTTATTATTTTTTTCTTTCTCTTTTTTTATTTCTCTTCAGCTTCCTAATGACTGAACCGGGAAGATAAGAAAGGATCTTTTACTAATTTAAAAAATGTTCCAATTATACGATATTCTGCCTGGAATCATATGATAATACTTTTGCCAAACAGAATATAGCTTCTTTGCAAGCTAATTTGTTAGACCTGTGACATCAGATTTTGAAAAATGTTTTCTTTGACACCAGATAGGTTTTATGAAAGAGTTTAATATGAAGAGAGTACCTGTGGTAACTGTATATTTTTGTGAAGCTAACACTGCTGCTGATGGCTTGTTAAATTTCATTGTGCTTTGACTGATGAAAGTCACACTGGGAGATTGGATTCCTGTCATCTTTGAGAACAACATCTGTGCTGACTGATTAATGGAGCCATTTTTCTTCTTTGAAATCTTATTACTTAATTTTCAACAGTAGGTATCTCTCAGAAACTTTACGTAGATTTAAATAATTCTATGAAGTGGAGGGAACCAAGGCAGCATAATGAAGATGCTGAAGACACAGATGACAGCTAACTGCCTCCTTTTCACTATTTAAACATGCAGATTATACGACTGCAGATTAGTATTCCAAAATGTGCATGCTGATTGGCCAGGCCAGCCCAACCAGCGTGCCCATTGTAAATCTGACTTATACTAATGGAAAAAGGTCCGGTCGTCCAGACTTTTTCCATTAATATAAGTCTTGATTTTTGTTTTCTGTTAGGTAGCAGCAGAGAACGGAAGATCTCCGTTGCTGTAATCTCGATATGTTATATATATATTATATAGAGATTAAGGGAATGCATCTCCGTTGCTGTAATCTCGATATGTTATATATATGTTATATAGAGATTAAGGGAATGCATCTCCGTTGCTGTAATCTCGATATGTTATATATATGTTATATAGAGATTAAGGGAATGCATCTCCGTTGCTGTAATCTCGATATGTTATATATATATTATATAGAGATTAAGGGAATGCATCTCCGTTGCTGTAATCTCGATATGTTATATATATGTTATATAGAGATTAAGGGAATGCATCTCCGTTGCTGTAATCTCGATATGTTATATATATATTATATAGAGATTAAGGGAATGCTTGGTGCATATTAACAGACACTACCTGGAGAAACGGAGTAACACGATACTACCATATGAGATGAAGCATGTGCAATGAGAAGGGATAACAACAAGAATGTAATATATGGGTCCTACACAGAAGCAGCTGTTAGGTGTGGAAACATAAGAACAGACTGTGAATCAGTCCGTGTGCACTCTTAGCAGGTAGACAAAAACAGAAAGAACAATGTGAAAATAAAGAAGAAGAAGAAAAAAACATAGTTTGGAGGAGAAATGAGTGGCTGAGGTGGGCCAGTTGTTCTGTCTGTGGTATGCATGTGCTGCTTAGGGATCAAATGGTGCAGGGGATTGTAATGTGTACAGAAGGACTTGCATGTGAGAAGATGAAGTAGTTGAGCTGTTGGGGCAGGAATGGGGACATCAGTGAATGTACTGGTTATACAGAAGTAGCATGTCATTTGTAGATTTAGTTTGAAGATCCAGGACTAAATAGGTGATGGAACTGAAGAGCCGAGACGAAACAGTGGAAATGGAGGAAGGAGGAGTATGAAGAAAGAAGATTGGTGTGGTAAGGTGGCAGCAATGAGAAAAGACTGAAGGAGGCGATATAGACAAAATGGGCGGAGCCTGTCTGGAAATAGAAACTATGCCCAGAAGATAAGGGAAGGTGACAATGATTTGAACATGACAGAAAGGATTAATACACGTATAATAAAAGAAAAGGAAGTGAGCAGATGGGTGGTCCAAGCAGTAATACCCAGGGGGAAAACAAGAAAAAGGTAGTGCCAGAGTTTTGTGTACCTTAAAAAGAGACAGAAACAGAGGTGACCAAAAACAGAGCTTCCAAATATGGTGAAGTGAGGAGGAAAACCTTTGGAGATGTCAGTTTTTGAAATAGCACAGGCAGTCTAGGGGTGACTGTAGCAGTGATTTCAGATGGCCAGAAGACAGATGGACTTAAAATGAAATTAACAGCAATCACATTTAGCAATTTACATTTAATAAAAGACACCTTTATGGTCACTGTAATCATAAATATATATCTGTCAGACTGATAAAACACTGCCAGAATTTACCATTTCTGCAAATTTAAGATTAGAAGTAATTTATGTAGGACTTTGTATCTGCGTCTCATTTTTTATGGGAAAAATGGATGCACATTTTAAGAGACGACCATCAGAAAACATTCATAATAACTATAATAAAAATAAATAAAACAGTCTCTAACTACTATTTACTTTGCATGAGAATGAAAGTCCTTAGATTTCAAGCATTAAAATGCCCTATATAAATCTGTAAGAGAAGGCATTTACAACATATGATGGATGAGCCTGGCTGACAGCTAAAGTTACAGGTGCACCAAAGACAGGTTTGAACAATAAATGTGCTTATTGTTTTTTAGCTGCATGAGTGAGCTAGTCCAAAGTTCCTTTTCAGTCACAACTTGGGGCCAGAGGGCAGAAAAAGAAAGTTCAAACACAAATGGTTATACAGTTGTACGCCTTTACATTTTGCTGAATAGAATTTTACAATAGTTCAATATTAATCTGATACCTTATCAGAAATGGAAAACTAAAGTTATCAGTAATAATTACGCTAGCAAACTGAAAATTGAATTTTACTGGCCTTTATCATAAAGATCAGATTTCTTTTTATATTGTTTCATTCTGTTACAGTAATGAAGACTACTTCTCCTGGCTTTTTCATATTATTGTTCCATCTACTGCCTCATATTTATGTTTTTATAATTTTCAAATGCATTGTGGCAAATTCTGCTTTAAATAACACCATTCATTTTTTTCATAGTGTTGCTGAAATAACAAGAAAAGATACAGGAATTAGTGGGTAACTATAAGGTTGTGGCCTTTGGACAGTACTGTAATCACTTGAGTTACTAATGGAGTAAGGATGCCAAGATACAGATCTAAATTGCATGTCTCAGACAGGACCATTTTAAGCATAAATCTGGACTACTGAATGACTGGAAGTGAGGTATGAGCAAAAAGTGGACATCTATGCCACAAATGATTACCAGCCATTTCAAATGGTCCTAATTTTCAGCTTACCAGGGAAATACCATAAACAGAAAAGAGTACTGGCAAAATGTGATACTCCAACAGAACATGACTAGGTATATAAATGGATAATTTCTTGGTATATTTAAAAAAATAATAATTTACAGAGTGACACTTTTCCAGAAATTGAAAGATACATTCTTGCAAACAAATCAGCAGAAAATGCATGAAATGTTGAAGACACAAAATTAAAAGGATTCATTCAGCTAGTAAAAGAAGGTATAACAAAAGTGCAAAAATCTAGATAATGTATTTAGCAAGGATAAAGGGGTTAAAAACCATGAAGCGGAAGACCTTCTGGCTATTAGAGATCATGCAACTGTGTAGTTCACCATGGGTTATTGGGACAATAACTAAATCAAAAACATCATAAAAAAAGAAATGCAGACTACACTCAGACAAGAAAGTCTAATTATTGACAGGGGCTAATGAGAAACTAACAAAGCAGAAAGAAGAAAGAGTCCAATGTAACCAAAAAGGAATATTAAAATGAAACGTCACTGTAAGAAAAGGGCACTTTGCGAGTTAATGAAGGGGAGAGCAGAGTCCAGAAATATGTATGAGGATGCTACAAAATGCTTATAAATGTAGAAAAGAGAAATCAAATCTAGAAATATCTAGCAGAAGTAAAGAAAGGAGAGAAGAAAAGAAGACACTCATAATGAATGAGGGACAAGGATTAGTCAGAGAAAAGTAACAGTGTGGGATGAGGCCAAGAAGAATTTTTGGAATACAGGTTAGAGATTGCCTTCCCAACTCGTGATTGATATTATAGTAAAGGCAAAGAGAAAGAGCTAGGGGAGTCCAAAGTGAATGGCCTGCTCTGGTAGACTTTTTAATCAAATCTTGAACAGAGAGATGCTGTTCAAAAATAATAATTACTAAGGCATATACAATATGCCCTCTATTCCTATTACCTCCTCTATCACTGCCTACTCTTCTTTACTCATAATGTCCTACTTCTTCACCAATATAAACTGTTTCCATATTTCATGATTTGTAGAATATAAATAATCATTATGGTAATAATCTATTATGTAAATAATGTTGCATCTTCCTATTATCAGGCTTTCCATAGAATTTATGCTTGAACACTATGACTTTATTATGTCTGTTGAGTTTTTATTCTGACAGACTAATGTGTATTTTTTCAAATTTTGTCCTTGAAAGTTATGAATTTAATATGTTTAAGTTTTCATTCTGACAAACAAGTGTTTTGTTTTCATATTTTTGCTTGAATGTTATGACTTTATTGTATCTGTCTACTTTTTCATTCTGTTAACCATATGCATCTGGAGCTTTTCTCCCCAGGCCTCCACTGAAAATGGGTACCGCATGACCCAGTCAGACTTTCACAGTAAACAAATGCCAAATAAGTACATCGATAAATATTGAATGATGACTATAAGAATCAATCAGATTGCATGATAACTATAAGAATCAATCAGAGGAGGTTAGTAAAAATTGGGAAAGCAGTTTAGAAAGGATCAATTGGTGAACATATGTTTGGCTCCCAAGTATGCAACCAAGTCTTGAAGGTTTAGGATTTTTGCTTGTAAGTATTTGCATAGGTATTTTTACACCCCAAGCAGACTTCAAAGACATCGAATTCTGGTGGTGTGATGGAGAATAAAGAGGTAACTGGGAACATATTTTTTGGGGGGTAATGAGTTGGCAGATTTTAAATTTTCCTGCATAGTACTCTAAGAGGAAATTTGGGGGAGCAAATGCTTGTAACTAAGGAAATGATTCTTTTGAGCTGGGACACAGAATCTGAGCTGCTCAGACATAAGCCTAAGTTTAATTCTGCTCTCTGCTGAAAAAGCATTTACTAGAAAATGGAAATCAGAATCTAAAACTACTGTATTTGAAGCAGTGAATATTGTAATATATATAAAAGAACTGGAAGAGAAATCTTTAGCAAAAGGAAGGAGCAAATTACATAGAAATAAAAGGAATTTGCATGAGCAACACATTCAGAATAATACTCAGAAGGAGGAGTGAGGTTTAAAGGAAGACAGAAGTTGAACAATTTATGCAATGATGGACTGAACGACAGTTGTACTAAAGACAGAAAATATGTTATGTTTAATGTATGTAAATGAATAAAACATTACTACAGTTTGTTTTCCTTTGTTTACTATTAATAAACATGTACTTCTATCTTAAATTTTATTTATTTTATTTATCCTTTGTTTTCCAGGTTAATCCCACTAGGCTAGTTGCCTCTTTTCAGGGGATGCCCAAGCTGGTATATATACTATTAGGGGCAAGTTTGGTGAAGGTATCAGGGAATTTCCTCTACTCATCATTACTGTGAGTGGGATCCATTTTTCAGGAACACTTCCTGTTTCTGTTCCAGGCACAGAGGTTTCTTGGAGAAATAGGGAGTCAGATGGAGGTAGAGATGATGCATTGCTGAGAGAAATGGAGGAAAAAACAAATATTGAAACCAGAGAATGAGTGAAGAATTATGAGGAGATATGTCAAAGAAATTTGCTTGATGGAAATGAGTCAGCAAATGATGGATGTGTAATTATAATGCTCCTGTCAGGATAGTAGCTGGATCATTTTCTTAAAGAAATTGTGATGCAGACCGAGCCAGAAAATTAAGATGCTTTCTGGGGGAACATTATGAAAAAGATACAAAAGGAGGATGCAGAGACAATCCAGAATAATACTAGTAAGATAAAAAGGAAAACATATGCACAAAAAGTGAAAGAAGGCAAAAGGGAAGTATCAGAAAAGAAGGCAGAAGACAGTGAAAAACAGAAGTATGTGGTAAGGATTCAAACTAAAATAGACAAAGAAATGGACAGTTATGATGTACAGGACAATGTAATAGCTCCTTTGGGTGTAAAATTACATGAAGTAATAACATTTATTCGTATTATCAAAGAGATATTTTGTGACATTATATTTGAGAATGTTTTTCAATGGAAAATTTTATTGAATATGACAAGAAAGACTGTGACCCATGGATTACTTACGTGATAATAACATTTAACGGGAAAACAAATAAGAAAATTCATGTACAATTTTGAACAGTAGTAGAAAGAGAGACTAAGAAGTACTGGACACTGCAAATGTTTATGACAAAAGGGGTTTATGGACTGTTGGGTGGGATTGTAATAGTGTGTTAAAAATAGAAAGAGAAAAAATATATACATATTCCAAGCATGATAAATGTAGAGGGGAATACGAGTATTGTAAAATGCTGGGGACAGCCCAAAACCATGTTTTTTTATTGAAAAGAATGACATCTGATAAGTAATTGTGATAACATAAAATGTTGTATTTGTGGGGAAATGAGACATGATGCAAAAATGTGAATTAAAGTATTATACATGTAACAACATCGGACATTATGAATGGGCTGTAAAAATGAAAATAGTATTAAAGAAATAAAAAAAATACAAGAAAATGAATGCAGAGAAAACATTGTGAAGTAGTAAAAAAAGAAGAAAAATTAGATGAGAAAAAATAAAGAGAACAAAGAAAAAAAGGAATTCTATGGTAAAATGGGAAAAGACAGAAAAAAATTCAAAGGGAAAAGTACAAATGAAAAAAAAAGAAAGGAAATGGATGAAATAGAACATATACAACTAATGATTTGGGATTGGTATAATGATTAAGGTCTGTGATTCACAGACACAATGTGATTCTCACCTTTCAGATGGGAAATTGTCAAGGCTTCGAATGGCCCATTAAGAATACTACCCTAGTAATTAGCTATGGACTTATGAAACCATGAATCTAAGGAAAAGGGAAAATGAACATTTTAGAGTGTGTTCTGTAAATGTGAATAGTATTAAGAGTATAGTAAAAATAATACACATATTCTGTAGAAATACATAAAGATATTAGATGTAACTTTACAACATTTAATGATTAACCATTGTAGATTTAAAATGGAAAGAACAGGTATACAGAATTATAACATTATATGTTTATACTAATCATAAAGAAAGGGGAAGCTTACTTCATCAGATTTTAGGCTATGTAGTGATAAATATGAATATTATAAAAACAGGAGACTGTGATTTAAGAGGCAAGCGTAAAAAATGTTCCAGTGCAGCATTATATGTTTCTTCCTTTACTTTTTTCACATAATATTCTAATTGTAAAAAAAAATTCATATACATATATATATATATATATATATATATATATATATATATGAATTTTTTTTTTACAATTAGATATTAGGTGCTGCACTGGAACATTTAGAACATAATGATATAAAATGATTTGCCAAAGAATAAAATATATGGAAGAAATCAAGAAAAAAATGCAATTGGTTTTGTTTGTTTACTACTGTTTAGTTCTTTATTCTTCAAACTTGAAATATTTGTTAAAAATGTTTTTTGAAAATATTTACAAGTATTGTGAAAACTTAATAAAGCTGTTTAAAAAAAAAGAAAAAAATACAAGAATTGTTATATAAGCCAAGATATTTTTTTACAAGGAAAAAGAAAAAAATGTATGGTGTTACCTAAGTAGATAAGTAAAGGAAGATTGTAGAATAATGACAGAAATAAAACATATAAAAGGAAAAATAGAAAGAGCTCAGGAAAAGATTAGGAATAGTCTAGTACAATATGTCCAAGAATTGTTTAACCCATTTCTGCACAGAGTTCCAAAAATGGAACATTCTGATTTTTGGGGGTAAACATTAACCGTGACACACAGGAAGTCAACTTATTATTCTGCCTTCACCTTCCTGTGTTTAGCTGTGTTCGGTAAATCTGTATTGATTAGCTTGTGATTTCCAGGGAAAATCTTACTTCATTACAAAATCTAGTAAGGTTTTTGACTGTGCAGAAATGCCATATGCTACGCAAGTTGATTCTTTCACTGTTTATTGTTGAAGAGACAGTTTAGTATTGGGTTTTATGCTTTACTCCTGTAGTAATGTACCTCTACATACAAAATGTTTTCATTTGAGGCCATCATCTTGAATTTCTGGTTTTGAAATCGGAAACAGAAGATGCGTCATATTTGTCTAATCAATTCTGGGCTGCCCTCCCAGTGGTATATAGGCTTATAGTATATGCATTTGTTATAAACTGCAATAACCCTAACCCATAATATGAGAAAAGGCAAGTGGATTTAGTATCATACTGTTTTCTATTATTTTGGCACAATCTATGTGTATAAGATATAATTATATGTACACATCTTTATTTCAGGCACTATATTGTCAAAGAAGTGACTGACATGTTAGAAGAAGCTTTTTTTTCATGCAGATATATACATTGAAGCACAAGACAATGGAAATGAATCAGAAGAAGACAACATGGATGAAGAAAAGTCTGGTAACGTAGACAATCTCAGTGGCAATGGACATCGATGACAAATATAGGAAGGTGAGAGTTCCACAATGCTGCAACCAACAGCAGCATGTGATTCATAAGGCAGAGCCAAGTGTACCAATGAAAAACTCAAAGAATCCAGTCATGACAATGGAAGGGAAAAAATAAGCCCTCTACAAGCAGACAGTGTAAAAGAACTGCTTCCATACATTGTGATGAGGGGACCAAAAATAAGAAGCACATGACAGACAAAGTCTAGATCAACCATGGATGATTCCTCTTCCTCATCTGAAGAGAAAACAGTCATTACAGTATCTGGTGGACAAGTATGCTGGGTGAGAAAGACCTGAAACCCAATTTTCCAAATTCTGATTTAGGAAACCAGTAGTTCCCAAGAGATGCTGATCCAGTTTCCCTTTTTGAATTATACTTTAATGAAGAGATATGCAATTACTTGGTGGAGATTATAAGCCTTTACGGACAAACAGTAAAAGGTGATCACAGTTTTGAAACAGATCTGGGTGAATTACATCATTTTCTGGCTATCTTGCTTCTTTCTGGATATCTGGATTTGCCACGCTGGTGTATGACGTGGGAAATTGACACAGAAACATTTTTTCCAGCTGTTGCAAACTCTATGCGGTATAATTGCTTTGAAATGATGAAGTCATATTTTTACTGTGCTGACAACAGCAAACTGAATCCCAGAGACAAATTTGCAATGATGCGCCAGCATATGACAATGTTGAATGATCATTACAGGAAATATGCTATTCTAGAGCAGCATCTGTCAATTGATGAAAACACTGCACCATTTTTTGGGAGACATGGGGCCAAGCAATTCCTTTAAAGAAAATCCATATGATTAGGGTATAAATTTTAGTGACTTTGTGACAGACTGGGATATTTGATCCAATCTGAGCCATATCACGGTGACTCAGTGCCTCCTGAGAATCTGGATCTTGGACTAGGTGCATCCATTGTACTGAAGTCGGTTTCTGTTTTACCAGCAAATGCACTTTTCCTGTTATATGCTGACAGGCTCCTCAGCTCCCTGAAGTTACTGAAATGACTTTCTTCCATGGGCTATGGCTATACTGGAACTGCAATGACTAATAGGATTGTGAACAGTCCAATCATACAGAAGAAGAGTTTTAAGGGATGAGGAGCATATGAATTCCTGATAGACAGAAATTCAATTTCCTTGGTAGTAGCTTGGAATGATGATCAACTTGTCACAGTGATTACCAGTATTGACCTAACTGAGCCAGTTGTGTCTGTCCCACAATGGATCTCTACCCAAAAATACAAAATGGGTGTTCTTCAACCAACCACTGTAAAGAAGTACAATTTGTACATAGGAAGAGTTGATAGAATGGATCAGAACACTGACAATTATAGAGTTTGAATAATGTCAAAGAAGTGGCGGTGGCCTGTTTTCCTTTTCATCCTTGACACTAATCTGCATAATGCCTGGCAGCTGTATCAAAAGTTGAAAACATTGGATGCTGAAACTCTGGATTATCTTGCTTTAGAAGGAAGGTCGTTGCTGTACATTTACATAAGTATGGCACTGAGGATTCCAGAAGTGGAAGACCAAAAAGCTCAAAAGTGCTTATTAGCAGAGTGCCCCAACAAGTCAGAAAAGATGGCATAGAGCATTGGATAATTCCAGAAGAAAAGCAAAATAGATGTGCAGCCTGTAAGAAGAACACAACAAAAATGTATGTCAAGTGCAGGGGTAACCTGCATGAAGCATGTTTCAAAGACATTCACATGAAATAAATTAATAAAATCTATGTTAACCATTCTGCCCATAGTTTTCTTCATATTCCAAATTCATGTACCCATTCATGCTCATTGTTCCAATTTTAGAACATAACGTATTACAAACATTGCATGCACTTTTTGTAATAAATGGTCAAAATGACTGTTCAAGCATTCATTTATACATGATTTAGAGCAGGTTTAATGAAACTTTTCTGGTTGAAAAAAACTGGGCAAAAATGGGTTAAAGAAAAAAAGAAGGTAGTAAAAAATATAGAAAGAAATATAGTTAACAGAAAAGGAAAACGATGAGTCAGAAAAGGAGATTTCTTTAAATGAGCTAGATAAACTATTAGGACAAATACATATAGATTTGACTGCAGGACCAAATGGGATTGGGCATGAAATGTATAAAATGTTGAGGGACTAGCAAAAAAAATATTTTTTAAAGATTTTGAATGCATGGCAAAATGAATGTTTTATGTGTAAAGAAAGATGTAGTGGAATACGTAAATTTATATGGAAGAAGCAAAATAGAAGACAATTAAAAAAACTGGAGACCAATAGCACTGAATAATAATGATTATAAGATCTTTATAAAAATAATACAAAAGAGATTTGAAACTAAAATGGAAAATATTATGGAAGACAGTATTTATAATATAAAGGGGAAGGGTTGTCAAGAATTATTAATGGTCGATAGAGTCACTGTGGTTGATATTATGAATAGAAAAGAAGAAGAAGCAAAAATCAATGATAGAAGATGCAAATAAAATATTTGATACAACTGGACATAGAATCCCATGAGGAATTATAAAAGAATGTGAGTAAGTTAAAACATTATCTATATCAGTGTATAGTAATAATAAAGTAAACATACCTGTAAATGGCTGGTTAAGCCAAGAGATACATATGATGAGTGGTGTAAAACAGGGATGTCCAATGAGTTTTGTACTCTTGGCATTATTTATGAATGTGATAGTATGCAAAATAAATTTCAAAATGAAGGAAGTGGGGTAAATAACAACACCTGAAGAGTTAAGAATTCCAGTTGTGTTAACATATGTAGATGGCATTATAATAACTTCAAAAAACATAATTGGATAAAAGAGGAAATAATTTGCACATATAAGTGTCTAGAGGTGATGAGGATACCTTAAAATAAATATAAAAATAAGGGTTTAGGTAATGTAGTAAAGACAGAAGGCATATATTTTACAATGAATTAAATTTCTGTGTTAGGTATACAATTAGGTAATAAAGATATATGTAGAATTCAATGAGAAAAACAATAGAAGAAATAAAACAAACCTGCCCTTTCTGGAGAAGAGATACATTACCATTCAGAAAGAAGGCTTATTTGATAAATTCAGTACATATATGAAAATAGCATACTTAGCAAGAGTATTCAAGTTGCCAATAGTATTTGAAAAGGAATTATTTCAGATTTTTTTAAATTTATATGATGTTCTAGATTAAACCCAGTAAAATGAAGAGTGGTATATGTTGCATTATTAAATTTGCAAATTATGTCAAAGTTGATAAATGAAAAAGATAAAAGACGAGTAGTTAATTTTTGTAAGTATGATCAATTTTGGTCTATGATAATAAAAAAAGAGTAAAAGAGAAAAGGAGTGTGTATACATGAAGACATAAAATGTTACTAAGAAAAATATTTTTGTGAAAAATAATTGATGATATAGAAAGATGGAAAAGTATGATATAAGCATGTAACAAAACATTACTATGTAAAACCATGAGAAAATCTAACAGATAAAAAAGTTTAAGCTTTAAAAAGAAGAAAATGGTATAAACAGAAAGCAGAATGTCAAGGTTGTTTTGTGGAAACTGGTAAGGAAATATGCCATATTAAAAGGAAAAGGTGATAGAATATGTTTACATTGTCAAGACGAAGAAACTGCAGAACATATGTTTTTGAAATGTAAAAGAGTAAAACAGTTATGGGGAAAACCATGTAAAGAAGATTTTTTGAAGATATAAAAAGTGGATAAAATAAACATGGATATGATTAAATATGGATATTATAAGAATAGAAGTAAAGAATATGTTAAAACAATAGACAAAATGATATTTTATGTTATATGAGGTATATGGAATGAAAGAATAAATTAAACTATGTTTAATGGTAAATTAATTTTAGCAACAATATTAGGTAAAATCAGATGGTGGTTACGGAAACAGGAGTAGGGGTCCAATTGTTATGAACATTTAGTATGACTGTAAAGGAAATTATGAATATGTGTAAACAGATTTGTATATCTATATATTTGAAAATATATAAATATTTTGTAAATAAGAGTTCTTTTTGTATATAAATAAAGGACTCCTACTCTCTTCAATAGGTACTGTGGGATCTGAGCTACTACCAAATCAAGCAGAAGGGACATTGGTTTAGCACTCATCCAAAGGGTGATATACACAGCGCTACAGTATACCCATTATGCTGCACTGCAATGTCAGCAATTGATCCACCTGGTGTGGGAAAAGAACCCACAGCTTTTTGCATCAAAGGCAAGTATGCTTCCTGTTGCAACACTGACATTCTTAAGTAATTGTTCAATGTTGTTATTGTCTTTCGGCTTTTCCCGGTTAGGGGTCACCACAGTGGAACTCCGGTGCGCTAATGATTAGCAGTAGATTTTCCCGAACGTCGAGTGCCAGCTCGATGTTCAACCTTCAACGAAGGCATGCCCATTTACGCATGTCTTTCAAACACCCACCCAACAGTGGGGAGGACATGCAGACTCCACACAGAAGGCACTCCCCGCACTCCAGCCGAGAATCGAACGGGAGAACCTCTTGCTGTGAAGCAACAATGCTACCGCTGCACCACCAATTAAGTAATTGTTCAATGAAGGTGTTTAAAAAGGAAGAGAGTATAATAAAGACCAGTAGAGAAATATATTCTGAATGATTTCAATTCTCTCTTCACAAAATACAAGGAAGGAGACAGAGGAGGAGATGAAGACCATCTAGCAGTCATATGACAGGGACAGTTGCAGAAAGGAAACTGAGGAGTTAAGGGAGGCAAAGATTAAAGTTCTTGACAGCATAGGTCCATGAAAAATTCTAAATAATCTACCAGCTTAGAGATCCTCTGACAAAATGTTTCAAACAGTTATTCCACACAATCAGAAAGACCCGGAGGAGCCAGTGGCTGTCCCAGATCTGCATACCTGACCTCAGTAGCAGAAAACCCATAGTAGAGATACTAAGGAAAATATTTACTGGTTTCCTAGAAAACTACAAAATCTTAAGATATGTACTCACATGGTTTTATGAAAAAGAGGTTATGTCAGTCCAACCAGAATTTAAGTTTGAGGGTATGATTTATTGGAACGTGACACAGGAAACCCAGTCACAACTATTTAGCATAACATCAGTAAAGTCTTCACAGAGACAAAAATACGAGTTGGAAGAGTTGTACAGAAGTACCTTACACATTTCTGTTGGAAATGCAATGTTAAACTGCCAGCAGTTTTTACCAATACTGCCCTATAAGGCAGAATAACTAGGCTTTGGTTATGGCAGTTACAGTATCAAAGACTGGATTAGCTTCACAGCTACAAATATGCAGTCAACAGATAAAGACAATAAGAAAACATACTTCAGTAACATTCTAAAATTCATTGTTCCCTTATCCACATCAGTGCTACCAGCTGTACTCCACTGCATATTTAACCAATCTTTGGGAGAAACACTAAGGAATCTCTTCCCATGTGGCTGGGTATGCTGGCATTGTGACAGAGCAAGATGAAGTTATGGCTCCTTTGCATCCATGATGTCTGCTAAGGCTGCCCAGTGTGCTGTTAATATAGGGGGCGAATACTTCTGCCTTTAACTGCACCACTGAAATGAAGATGTAGCCTCTGTTCTGTCTGCATCTTGTGAGATTGCTCAGTACCAGCACAGCAATGAAGCACTGTTTGTCTAGGAAGTAAGATGGTAGAAACAGAGAAGACACAATGAGTTATAACATTACGCTATGACAGAAATGTCGTAATTAGAAACAATGTGAAATTAAACTTTTTACTTCAATACTTCTTAGAGCCAAAGCCTTTCATTTGCTGTGCATAATGAAATTGGCCTTTGGTTGTATGGAGTGCTGAAGGCAGAAATATTCAGGCATAGTAGGCAGACAGAACTGCGAGATAGAAACATAAGAGTATGGCATGTAACTTCATAGCTTATTATGCCATATATATATATATATATATATACATATATATATATATATATATATGTATATATGCACACACATATACACACACACACTCTCTGTATATATGGGCCCATTTCACGTGACTGAAAGCTCAAAATACAGAAATTCATTTGACTGACTCCACAATCCTGAATGTTCAAAATACTGAAAACTCATTTGACTAACTTTCAGAATACTGAAAGCTTACAATACTGAATTGCAAAATACAAAATGTTAAGCCATAGAAGTGACGAGTGTTTCCCTTCACCTGTGAGCTGCTTAATGTAACAAAAAAATGCACAGAACTGTGAATACCAAATATTTCATCACAAATAACATTAACATTCACAAAGCCTAGGTTCCCAAAACCAAACAAACTGTGCAAATATCACCAACAATTCATCTCACCAAATGAAAACTATAAAAGAAAAAAATGCACACTTACAACACCAATGACCAACTCTTTCCAAAATTAAAAACTACTTACTTACCTTATTAACAGACACTGGATGATATAAAATCAAACTAGGTGGGGGCTGCGCTGCCCACATCCCCCAAACTATATATATATATATATATATATATACTAAATCTGGGAAAGCACTAAAATGGGGAAAAGGGCATATATCCTTTACTTACCTTTAAGTGCTGTACATGCTGTCATTTGGCATTGTGCAATTCGGCATTGTAAGCTTTCAGTATTCTGAAAGTCAGTCAAATGAGTTTTCATTATTTTGAACATTCAGGATTGTGGACTCAGTCAAATGAATTTCAGTATTTTGAGCTTTCAGTCATGTGAAGTGGACCTATATATATATTCAAGTTCAGATATATATATATATATATATATATATATATATATATATATATATATATATATATATATGAACTTGAATGACGAAACTCGTCAGTCCAATCTGCACCAAAGTTTGAAAATCAACAAATCGAAAACCAGATTTGCTGAATTTTGAACATCAATTCGAAAGGCATAGTGTAATGCTGTGCCCCCCACACCCCCCTACTTTATTATTCTAACTCTGAGGTCACACTACAGTGGGGAAAGGGTCCACTTCCTGATCCCGACTATAGTGCATGCACCTCGCACCAAAAATGCCGAATCTGCAATGAGCGAACGTTACTGTGCATTCGCTCATTGCACATTCGATGCATTTTGTTTTCGGCCTTCCAAGAACTTGAAAAAGTCCTTTCCGACTTTTGGATTTCATACGTGCATTATGCACATGTAAAGGTAAAACACACACACACACATATATATATATATATATATATATATATATATATATATATATATATGTCGACTTCACATGACTGAAATCTCAACATACTGAATTTCATTTGACTGAGACTACAAAACCTAGTTTTCAAAATACTGAATCTCATTATACTGAAAGCTTACAATGCTGAATTTCAAAATACTGAATTTTAAGCCATAGACATGCACACTTAAATCAATGACTCTTTCCAAAACATAGAAAGTACTTACTTTCCCTCTTAAGAGAAACTAGATGATATAATACTAAGCTATGTGGGGGGCTATGACCCCACACCTCCCAATGTGTGTGTGGGGGGTCTGCCCCCCAGCTATTTATATACCAACTCCAGAATCGCACTACAGTGGGGAAAAGGGGATATACCTTTTACTTACCTTACAGTACTGTACACACTGCCAATACTGCTGGGAGCACACAAAACATCTGCCTTAATACTTTAGATACTTCCCATAAAAATGTAAAGACACATACCCACATTTAGAAACACTATAACACTACTTTCTACCTACTAACAGTATTCTGACAATCGGCACTTTAAGTTACAGTACTGTGTCCTTATCACAAGCAAGTCACAGGTGATGGGAAACACACATCATATCTATGGCTTAAAATTCAGTATTTTGAAATTCGGCATTGTAAGCTTTCAGTATAATGAGACTCAGTCAAATGAATTTTCAGTATTTTGAAATTTACATATTATGGTCTCAGTCAAATGAAATTCAGTATTTTGAGATTTCAGTCAGTGAAGTAGACCCATATATGTATATATATATATATATATATATATATATATATATATATATATATATATATATATATTTGGGTCTACTTTGTTTGACAGAAAACACATTTCACTGAAACTAATTTCATCGAAGTCTCATTTCACTGAAAATGAATCACCTGTGCACAATTCACTGAAAACTCATTTGACTGAAACTCATTCCGTCTAAAAAGGTATATGCCCTGTTCCCCACTATAGTGTGATCCATATATATATATATATAGTCCTTTGGTCTCATCTGATTCACTCTCCATCGGTGCTGGACCTGATTCCAGATCTTCTTGTTTACCTGTCCAGGACACCTCACCCAGGCATTGAAGCATCCATGTTAAAAGCATGATTTTTCCAGTTCCTATGATTGCCAGACAGTCCAGGCTTTTATCTTAGGTAATAAACATGTTGACCTCCTCATAAAGAGCCTCAACCTAAAAAGTTTACAAGAGCAAGTGGAAGAGATTTTGGATTTGGGCTTCTGGTAGGAATGCAGATCACTTTTCAACTCCCCTCCCAGCTACTGGCTAGCCTTTGTCATGATGGAGCAAATTAGTCCACTATTAAAGTCCAGTTGGCAGCCATCTCCAATTTTCACACTGGAGAAAATATATTTCCAATTGTTTCTCTGAAGTTCTCTAAGGCCTTCTAAAGGGACATTTTTCTTCTCCAGCCCCATATCAAGGATCCTGTCCCTCCTTGCAGTGCTACCATCAGTCTTCAGGCTTTAGTATATAAAAATAGCAGAGGATAAAATGCCCCAATAAAAGCCAAGAATCCACAAATAAAAAACAAAATAAAAACAGTATACTTAACGCTTTCACGTTGATGAAGCATTCAATGTAACGTGAAAGCGCCAAGTATACTGTTTTTATTTTGTTTGTCTGATTTGCTTTGCTATTAAAAAGTCTTCTTTGCTTTTCTGGTGTTGCCTCAATGTTTTTTTACTTGTGGAGTCTTCAGGCTTTGATGACGACCATCTGAACTTCAGCCACAGCTGCACTGATAAATTTTTGCTGGAAAACTTTGTTTCTTATTGTAACTGCTTCTGCGTGAAGAGTTTCCGAACATCACAGCCTTTCTTGTAAGCCCCTTATCTGTTTTTAAACAAGGCCAGGGTAACATTGACAGTAAATCCCTTTCTTCCTAAAGTGGCCCTTTTTCCTAATTTTTCTCATGAGGGAGACTACATGCTACATCTTTTATATGTGCATTAGCAACTCTTTTGTGTCTCACTAAGACCATCAGAAAGACTGACCAATTGTTCATATCCTTCTCCCCAGCAAAACTGTTTAAAACAGTGTCCAAAGTAACTATTCACATTTGCTACCTGAGTGTATTCTGTACATTTATAATGAGAAGGCACCATTTTTGCCTGGTACTCCTAAGGCTTATTCTACTAGGTCAGTTTTTTCTTCAACTGCTTTGTTCTCCAAACTGACATTTGTGTAACAACTACTTGATCTAAAGTCCATATCTTCCTATCTCATTACAAAATGGACTTGCAGATTAGGTCTAGAGCATCTTTTGGTTCAGCTGTCCTCTGGAATATCCTTCAATGAGTACTCCTAAGATTTATGGTAGCTAGGGACTCTGTCATACTAGTTGAGGATGAATGAAAGAGACAACATTAGATACGGAAGTTATGGACTTACTATAATGATAGATCTATGTTGTCTGCTTCCATCTTCCTCAACATCCCTTCATCCATTCCCCTTCCATTTGTCATATTCCCTTGTTTCTGGAGTAACTGTGCTGAATTACTGATCTGGCTATGTCCTTCTCAAGAACTGCATTTCAGGAGATCTTTAGTTTTCTTTAAAACATATGCCCTCTTGGAGGGGGTGTAATGGTTCTTGTTATAGGTAATGGGCAAAGTTGATTCATGGTAAATTAGTACAAGGACAGTAATATGGATAAGGGGTAGAAGCTTAGCCTTGGATCCAAAGTCTGTGAGTGGCTGAACTCAATTCAATGAGGATGATGCAAGCAGACAACATGGATCTATTGTAATTGCAAGTACATAATTAGCGATTTTTGTAGGAGTGCAAGACCCTGCACCCCCCAAAGTGGGAGAATTACCCAGACTTATAGACATCAACTCAAAGATCACCACACTTCATGAAGAATGGGACTATTTTAAGTCCACAATTTTGGTTATTCAGTCTTGCTATTCCAGGCCTTGTAATCACGAGTCTTTGAAAGTCTAATGATTAATAATTTGAGCTCACAAAGAACGAAATTGTGCTTCTGAAATTTGGTTCTTCTATACATCAGGTCTGATAACCTACTGTAATGTACTGTAATTAAGCAATAACCAAAGACGTGGTGTGGTATATTGAAGATTTACCCACAGTTGGAGTGGTTTAATCATGAGGGCGAAGCCCGAGTGATTAAATAAAGCCAACCATGGGTAAATTTCAATATACCACAACCACTGAGTCTGTTATTGCTATTATACAATAACATTATTTAAGAAAAAAAATACTTTTCTTAAATAATGTCTTTGATTAATGGCGCATTACTGTTCTTCCGCGGCTGGTGGTATACTGCTTCCTTAAAAAAAAACCTTTATGGTAGTTTAGGGGGTAGGTGAGAGACAGCATGGAAGAAATACAAGGGATATCAGGTACGTGTGTTTAATTTTAAATAACGTACCTGATTCCCCTAGTATTTTGTCCAAGCTGCCTCTCTAGTATGCCCGGAGTCGGGGCTAAAGATTTTATTTTATTTTTTAAGAAATAAAAATTAAATTTAAATGATATACCAATGGAAAGAAGTCCTTTTTCCGTTGGTATATTGTGGGATTTAAAACAGGCACGCTGGTTGGGCTGGCAATCAGCATGCACGTTTTTGAATATTAATGGGGAGTCATTGTATAATTAGAATTACTACATTGCCAGATATTTAATTACATTCCTGTTATAAATCTGGATATCATCCACATTTAGCTAATAGTTCTCTACATCACTTTACTTGCTAATGTTGGTTTTAAAGTATATTCACTATGTTTCTATTTGTCATATTGAAAGATCATTCCAATGGATTTGCTTTGGTAAGATATTTTATCTTAGCAACAAGTGCACTGTTTTGAGGGCTGCCTTTCTTTGTTAAGTGATCTGCTCTGAGATGCACAAGGTGTGACTAGCATACAAGGGCATCAAATCTGGTTAAAAATCACAGCTATCCTTACAATCTCTAACACCTGTGATATTCTGGCAAACTGACTTACTGTTTAATTTAAAGAACTTGTTTTATGACATATTATGACAACACATTAAGATTTGGCTTGTGACAAGAAGACAGTACCGCTGCCCAAATCTTTAAAGGTAACTTATCAGGCTTGCTTTAAATTAATCTTTTTTTGCATAATTTATGACTTTTATTAAGAATGTTTTAAATGTTATTTGAGCATTCTATACAAATCAGTTTCCAAGTGTTCAGATGATGTCTTAAAATAAAAACTCTACTGTTTGACTTAGCATTAAAAAAGGATGAAAAATGAAACTGAAAATTAAAAAAAATCAAGTTATTGAATTCCTATTGTTTATTTAACATAGTTTAACCATATACTTACAGTTTTATAAAATGCAGAGCTGCAGTTGTCTTTGTCTAAATGTGTATGCTGAATGTCTACTGCTTTGCTAGACTTGCTTTTAATTTTCTTTTGAAGGTTTAGAACATTTATCGTAGAAAGAAGTTTAGCTGTCAGTTACAGTACAATTGTTCAGATGCTTGCCTCACTCAGTTCTGCATCATGGATTTAAAAGTATATCTTTTTATAATAGTCACACAGACTGTTCACTCAATATGTTGCTGTTTATGGCAAGATAGGGGAATAATTTAATATTCCGTCAAACACTGACAGACACACTTGTCTCTGTATTTCTCTCATTTCACGCAACTGAAAAGTTCCTACCCAGGAATCTTCACGTTTATACCATTTAAATATGTATTGTGTAAGCCTGCTGATATTTCCTGCCAAGTGTCTGCCAACAACAGTACAATTAGACCTACAAGACTCTTAATGTCTGTATTAAATCTTATTAAACTATGTTAGTACAGCTGAATTATCACAAAGCTGCTGAGTTCCCATTGCTGAGTGAGAAGGTGGGAGAAACTTAATGGTACCAGCTAAACAATTAAATTAGTTTAAAACTATATCTCTAGAAACAGTTTTATTATGAAATATTTGGAAAGTAGAAATGTGTCAAATACAGGCAAAGACATAACAGTTTGTGTATTTGTATTATTTTTGTTTATTATTGCCAAAACTCTATGTTAAATAAATCTGTACCACTTCTAATTTAACATCAGGCTATGGTCTGCAGCTTATTTTAAAAAGGGCAACATTTTTGTAAACAAATACTACATAACAGATAACTAAGAGATGAACACAGCATGATGATATGGGGCATTCTTTCATTTAAACAATAGGATTATTGTTTTATTTCCCTGTTTTCATCAGGCCTTATCCTTTTGTGCATTCCACAATGGGTCAATACTATGACAGAGATCCTTACAGACCAAGTCATTTGAAGCACATTAGCTAAAGTGTAAAGCGAATTTTATTTTACTCCATACAATATCTGACATTAGAAGATACGAGAAAAAAAAACAGCTACCTAAAAAATCTGTACTGTGATAAGGTGCTGTTTTTCCAGTTTCCTCGAAATGCTGACTTTATAAAGTAGGTTTTGCTTACACAATTTTATTTATTTATTTATTTATTTTATTTTACATTTGTTGACCGGGCTAGTCCAGCTGGATAATTTCCATTTTCAGTGGAGGCCCGGGGAGAAAAGCTCCACAATTAAAACAAGGTTAAACATTTAAGCAACAATGCATACATTTTAGTGTAGTAGAAAATACAGCGAAAAAAAATCAGGTAAAAAACAAATAGCCTAAGCTATATATTCATTTTTTTTTTTTTTTTTAGAACAGTACAGTAATTTAGTCATTTGAAATAGCAGGGAAAGATAGTGATTTTTACGTAGGGAGGTATGGCTGAAGAGCGAAGAAGTCATTTAGTCTGGATTGGTACAAGAGCAGAGCCAGAAGTTGTTAAGATGTAATAGAAGTTGTTTTTTGAAAAGTTGAAAGGAGTCTAGTGAGGTAATGTGTGGGGGGAGGTTATTCCATATTTTCCCTATGGAGTTTGAAAATAGACAGTTACCTGCTGAATTTGTAATTCTAGTTGTGGTGACTTGTATCTTTTCGGCAGATCGCAACTGTTTCAAGTTTTTGTAAGGAGGTTACTGAGAGCTGGTGTTTTTGTTGGTTGATAAAGAATGTTATGTGTAATTAAGAGTTGTTGATAGATAAGCTTGTTAGGTAGTTCTAACCATTGTAATTGTTTTAAGTTATTACAGTGGTGAGTTCTGTACTGGGATGCTGTGGCAAAACGGGCTATATTATGGTAGGATGTAGTTAGTTTTTTCAGGTTACCTTTAGAGAGATTGGTGTAAATAGAGGAAGCATACAGTAGGGTGGAGATAAGATGTGATTGAGCTAAGGTGGTCCGTGCTTCTGGAGTAAGGAAGGGTTTTATTCTATACAGTGAACCTATCTTTTTATTTACTGCTTTTATAGTGTTATTGATATGACAATCATAGTTAAGATTATTATCAATAGTGACACCAAGCAGTTTGGTAGTAGAGTCTGGGGAGATAAGAGAATTGTCAGCTGCAGTAATAGTAAAATTTAGTTGAGGAGATTTGTGGGTAGGTGAGAATAGTAATAGCTTTGTTTTCTTGGAGTTGAGAAGGAGACATCTTTTTGAGAACCATTGTTCAACGGTTGAAAAGGTAGATTGTGTGAGTGACTGGAGTTCAGATTGGGTGGGAGCTGTACAGATGATGGTAGAATCATCTGCATATTGTATGCAGGTAGTGTATACAATATACAAGTGAAAGTAGTGAAGTTTATTGTACTTGACCGAAGTCATTACAGTCCTTTTTTTTTTTTTTAAACCATGAATAATATTAAATTAGTACTAAACCTTTTTTCTTCCTTGTCAGTCATATGTTCTTTCATGCTAAATTACATTTGCATATCCTGTCCCGTGGTGGAGGATAAAGATCATACTGCACCCTAGATGGCTTGTGCTTGAATGGGTGGGGGAGGATAGGGAGCAAGTGACTACCACTGGCTCACCCATTCTTGGGTAAAGGAAGTAGCCTAGACTCTCTGCAATTGCAGCATTTAGAGTGTGGCCAACTCCATGACTATAGAGCTTACCAGACTGTTGCAGGGTGGTGGTGTGGCATTAATGTAGAACACTGGACCTCCTCAGTGCATTTGTGTAGCTGTCAGAATTTTACACCAGTAGTGAGTGGTGACAGCTGCTGCTGTAAGATTCTGACCATTTTGGAAAATGATAGTAGTGGCAGAATATATGTTATATTCTTCATAAAGTTAAACTTTTTCTTGGTATCTACAAAAAAGAAGAGCAAATTAAGTCTGTAGAGATTCATACTAATAACTCTATTCTATATCAATTGATAAAAAATGCCCCCTTTATGGTGTGTGTGTGTGTTAATCACAAGTTTAGAAACAGATGCAAGTCATTTTTGAATGTAAATATCATCTATTTTGACTCAGGGCACCGAATTTTTGGCCTCATGAAGTAAAGTCTAAAATACTGGCAACTCAAAAAATGGCAACACTTTTACTTAATTGTGCAATATGTAGAAAGCATGTAAAGCCAGTTCTAATGCAACTCTAAATATATAAATACAGCCTTTAATCTTTCATAATATACTTTTCCTAGAGAAGCTATATTGTATGTAATTTATGCCAGTTAACTAGAAAGATTCCTCTACTTGAACAAAATCATGTTCCATTGCATTTTCATTTATATTTGTTTACCAGGGCAGAACACTTATCAATGCTGAGTAAGGCTCAGCTATGGTGAAATACAAACCATTTCACAAACAAAAAATCAGAACTATAAGCAATAACAGAACAGTTCAGACTAATTACACAGAAAAAAAATGTGCACATACATCCTGGTGAACAAGCACAATACAATGTACAATCAAGTAGAGTGTAATGTACAATATATTACTTTCAAAAACAAATGTGCACATACTCAAAAGGCATACTATAAGGGCATATCAGTACTTTGCTACCTTTTTTCTTCAGTTTTGTTAAATCAAACAGCAGTTTATTAAAAACATAGTGCTGCCCAACGACACTTTGTTGTCATATAGTTTATGTGCAGGATATATCTTTTATTGTGGAAGGTGAAGGATGGAAACAGCAGTTAAGTTAAAAAGCCACTCCTGTATATTTGTTAAAATAAAGCCTACTCTTCTTGTTAGTACTACAAATATCCTTTATGATAAATCACACTTATTTTTATACATTTCTCACTGACAATGAAGCTTTGAGACATAAGTATCGAAGAGTTACCCTTGTTTTATTGTCCAAGGATATTAAAATGCGGGAATAGTTGATTCTACAGCATTTTGCATTTACAGTCTATCCACGTTATACATTATTTCCTTATTATAATTTAATTATTTTATGTTTGCTTACAGGGACAATCCAACTAGGTGGGTAACCCATTTTCAGCGGAGGCCTGGGGGGATAAGCCCCACTAGTTACAGCGAAAACATAATCTACTGGATCTTGCAGAACCATATACAATCATGTATCTGCACTTTTGCAAGGTCCAATGTTCTCCCTCATCAGCAGTGGGTTTTAGGGCTCACTCATTCACTGCCAGCAGTATGAAGTTATACCAGTATCCTTGGTCAGGTCAAGTCTGGGGTATGTTATGGCAGACCTAGAGAAGAAGAGCAGCTTATGGCAGCTGTTGGTCCATGTCTGTGAGGTGAAAAATCCAAAAACAAATACAATCATATTGGGTATTATCTACTATACAAATGAATCTGATGAGTTTACTATAAATATTGAATCTGGGAATACCAAACAGACTTTTATCCAACAATGTAAAACATTTTTGCACCTCAAAAAGTAAACTTTTCTATAGAGCAGAACATATCTTAAAAATATTTCTCTAAAGCCTTATCAATATTATATCATTTGGAAAATGAAGAGGTCTAGCATTTGCTAGCCTACTATAATTCAGGAGGTCACAGAAGAACGAAATCTTGCAGCTTCTGTTGGCAGATTTGAAGCTAAACCTATGATTGTTATGCTTTTAAACATATCATTGTTGCAGTTTATGCTTTTGACTATAATCAACATGGAAGTCGGATAAGAATTTTTGGAATTTAATCGCTTCATGTTCATAGGTGTTTACTAGGCTAACGACCACAAGGGCCTTTTTAAGCTTAGCCATGCATCCCAAATCTCTGACAAGTTCTGATACCCTTAATAAGTGTAAGCAGGTGTTTGGGAAATGAAACATTTACATGCAGGGGCCTGGGAGATGAACCATTTACAGGTTGGCTGTGTCCATTAGAGACATAGGTGCCAAACAAGGGATGAATTTCCTGTTCCTCATCCAATTGTCCAAGTTGCACTTGAATTTGGTTATGGAGGAACTCTGCTTCAACTGGATGGGAAGTCTATTCCAGAGACAGAGTAGTCTCTGAGATACATACCTGTCTTTCCAGCAGGTCCTATTTATATCACAGGCAAGGTTTAAGTCTTTAGTATGGGTAATTCTGGTGCTATTTATTTTGTTAATATGCAGGAGGTCCATCAGAGTGGGGTCTGACAATACCCTATATGTCACCCCTCAAAAGCCTGTAGAAGGCAGAATACAGAGATAGGGCCTTGGGGCATTCTGCATACCAAAGGAGGCACTGTATTCAATGATAGGTCTGATGAATGCCAAATACAGTGGAACAATGACCTCCTTGGACTTAGATGCCATACCTTTGTTTACAAGTTGCACAACACAATCTCATTTCCTCACTACTGTAGACATGTGATGGCTAAAGGCTAGATTAATGTCTGTGTGTCTCCCTATGTCCCTGATTACTGGGTCAGCTCTAAGGGGTGTATTGTCAATATGATAGTTACCAGGGGTGGATGACTTCCCAAAGGATGCATTTCTTGGCATTTAGTTTTAGTCAATGGCTCTGACACCAGTTGTTTGTCTGTATTAGCCCTTCACGGAAAACATGTGTGTCAGTGTGGGATTCAATGACAGCTCCTAATTTGCAATTATCTGTAAATTTAGTCAGCCAGATACCATTGACATAGGCTTCAGAAAGGTAAATGCCAAAAAAGAGCAGTCCAAGGACCTATCTCTGAAGGACTCTGCTTGTGACTGGCCTCTTTGTAGAGGTGGACTCCCCAATTTTAACTTCCTGGATCCTGTCTGTGAGCTAGTTGGCTATCCACTGGGTGACATACAGGGGTTTGTACCTAACCTTTTGAGTTTGTCAACAATGCCAGAGTGGAGTATTGTGTCAAATGCCTTGGCCAGGTCAAGGCAGTGTGAACCATTTTGCCCTCATCCATTGCTTTGGTGGCCTTCTCAAAGAAGTCCACTGGGATGAGTAGGCATGATCTGCCCTTGAAAAAACCAAACTGGGTTGGGTCCAATGTCTGGAGGTTTACTTTATCACTATTGATCATTTGCATGATAATTCCTTCCATGGCTTTACATATAAGACTAGTGAGACTTATAGGTCTGTAGTTTCCAGGGTCTGTAGATGGCTCAGCTTTGTGCAGAAGGATGACTGCTCCTGTCCTCCATTTATGAGACCCAAAACCTGTTTGGAGGCTACAGTTAAATAGCAATTCCAGGTGGCCTGATAGGTCATGTTTCATACTATTTAGAAGGTGTCCTGAGATACTGTCTGGGCCCATTAATGCAGTGTTCTTGGCCTTAGAGAGAGCATACAGGAAGATTGCCAACTTCCGGTAATAATGGCCACACAGGTAAAAAATGCACTCTCCAAAGCTAAGAATACAGCATCCATGGGACCAGATGACATCCCGGTCTGTGTACTTCATGAACTACAAAATGAACTGGCACTTCACATAAGTGTCATGTTTAATCATACTCTCA
This sequence comes from Protopterus annectens, assembly GCF_019279795.1. Classification (NCBI taxonomy): domain Eukaryota; kingdom Metazoa; phylum Chordata; order Ceratodontiformes; family Protopteridae; genus Protopterus; species Protopterus annectens. The sequence continues at coordinate 1,507,708,360 of NC_056733.1, forward strand.
CCTCAGGCTTCATGCCCACTGAGTGGCACACAGCTACAGTTATCCCACTCCACAAGGGGGTATCCACATTAGATCCCGGGAACTACAGCCCCATCAGTTTGATGAGCCTGATCTGCAAGGCCATGGAATGTATTATCATGGAACTTATAAACAAAGATATTGGCAACCTTCAAACACTGGACCCCACCCAGTTTGGGGTTGTGAAGGGCCGATCTTGTCTCCTGAGCCTGACTAACTTCTTCGAATTAGTCTCCAGAGCCGTGGATGAGGATAAGGCAGTCCACACAGCCTATCTGGACCTTGCCAAGGCCTTTGACACCATCCCCCATTCTGGAATCATAGATAAACTTACTAAGCTGAGCATTAATCCCTACATTACTTGATGGGTTGCCAACTGGATTACTGACAGAACCCACACTGTAAAAGTAGCTGACTCCAAATCCAGCTCCAGACAAGTGACAAGTGGAGTACCTCAGGGTTCAATCCTGGGACCGCTCTTGTTTGGCATCTACTTCTCTGAAGTATAGGTCAACACTAAGGGACTCTGGCTAACAAAGTTCGCAGATGACTGCAAACTGGGAGCCATTATTGAATCCCCAAATAATGTGGATACTCTACAAAAGGGCCTTACAGAAACAGATGCTTGGTGCCAGAGCCATGGGCTCAAGCTCAATGCCAAGAAATGTATAGTTATCCCCTTTGGGAAAAAAAAACATGTACCCGTGAATTACCACATAGGTGGCAGTACACTAAACACCAAAAGTGTGATAAGAGACATAGAGACACAGGTGGACAGTGGTCTCACCTTCAATAATCACATCTCCACAACAGTCAGGAAATCCTTCTATGTGGCACACCTCATCACTAAGGGCTTTTCATCCAGAAAAAATGGGATCATTGTCTCACTGTACTCATCCCTCATTAGACCCATTATAGAATACAATGCCCCATTTGGTATGCACCTCTCAAGACATCTGCAACAACTGGAAAGGCCACAGAAATACCTCATTAAAAGAATCACTGGCCTAAAGCAGATGCCCTATGCTGACCGCCTTAAAAAACTGCAGCTATACTCTGTCGCATATCGTCTACTTAGAGGTAATCTCTGCTTAGCATACAAGGCCATGTCAAACTCAGAGCTGTTGGACATGCTACACTTAAAGAAATCACAATCCCTCAGAGCCACACACTCCAGGGATCTAAACCTTGTCATCACAATAAACAAAACATGCTGGAGGGATAGGTTCCTGACCACAGACTACCCAGACTCTGGAATAGACTGCCTCCTTGGCCAACTTCAAAAGGAATCTTGACGATTGGATGGAAGAAAGGAAATTCACCCCGGGGATCACGTCAGTCACCCTGTTAGACAGTGTAGGAAGAAATAGCCAGGGTATTGCTATGGCTAGGCTTGTATAGACCCTAGGACCAATAGCCTAATATAAACCTATGAACCTATTAAGGACCAGGTCCTTATTTATAGAAAGGGGAGTTATATTTGATAGTATTTCCTGTGGGAAGGTTGAGGGGGAGAAAGGGGTAAAGCTGGAGCTGAATTTATCTGCCAGCAGGTTTGCTATATCTTCTAGCTCAGTATAGGTTGCTCCATTTACATTGAGCTATGCACACAATTGTGTATTGCCTTTGAGGATGTGGACATAGATGCAGAATGCCTTGTGGTTGTCCTTGGCCTGGGAGGCCAAATGTAACTCAAATTTGGCTTTGGCAGACTTTATTTCTCCTATGAGTTGTTCATTTTGTTTGATGAGTGTGCTTTTATCTTGCTGGGTGCTGCATCACCTAATTTTTGCCATGGTTTTCTTATACACACTATTGATTTTGTGATACCATCAGGGTGGCTTGTTTTTTGAGTTAGCTCTGTACTTCTTCATGGTGGGTACAGCTACTTCTGTGCAGCTATTAACATGCTTGTACAGGGTTTCTTTAAACAGTTCTGCATAGGCAGCAGTATTCTCAGGATTTATGGGGTGGTTGAAATTTTGCCAGGTTATCACTTAATAGGAGGAAGTTAAGTTAGAGTAGTTTCTGAATAATCCAGGTTTAGCTGGCGGTCCAGGCTTTATTTTTACTTCAAAGGAGACCATTTTATTGTCTGATTTTTCCAGGGAAGAAATTATAGTAGGAGGTGTGCAGCACTCTCCCAAATTAGTCAGGACTAGGTGGCTCCTCACAGCAAAAGGTTCTCCGGTTCGATTCTTGACTGGGGTGCCTTCTGTGTGGAGTCTGCATGTCCTCCCTGTGGTCTCATGGGTTTCTTCTGGGTGCTTCGGTTTCCTCCCACATCCCAAAGACATGCTGTAGGTGGATTGGACACACTAAATTGGCCCTAGGTGTGCGTGCCTGTGTGCTCCTTCTGTGAAAGGTTGGGCGCCGGGCTGGCAACTCGACACCATAAAACTTCATTGCCAATCATCGGACAGATGATCTGCTGTGGCAACCCCTAACTCGGAAAAGTCGAATGAAGAAGAATATACAGTATGGTTGCACTCCTGGTTGGTGTGTTGATAATCTGGTCCACGGAGTTTGTGTTTACAAAATCCAGGAATCTCTCTGCCTGTAAATTTGGTGTCATTTAGGATTCCCAGTTAATAGTGAGGTAATGAAAGTCACCCATGAATATTTATTTATTTAATTTGGCATTTGTTGATCTAACTGAGCATGAGCCCTTTATCAGCGGAGGTCCGGTGTTAAAACTCCACACACAGATAAAGTGTGATGATACAAATAATAAGATTATACAAAAATACAAAGCTTAAAAACAGTGATAAAAGAAAATACAGTAATAACAGTACATCTGAACAGCATTGTATATAATGAAGGTACACTATAGATCAGTCAGTAAGCAATACGGTATGTTAATACAGAAAAAGGGAGTAGTACAGAAAGATAGATGAAAACAGTTAAGTAGTGTAGAGAAGTTCTTAGGCTGAAATAAAAATACAAGTAAAGAGAGAGCCATGTTAGGTATGGTTTAGGCAGGGGCAGATTCAAGAGTTCCATAAATGTTCTTTTAGAGCTTTTTTGAATTCATGAGTGTTAGAGATGGTACGGATGGACAGGGAAAGTTGGTTGAATATGTCATTGGGTTGGATGCTGAGTGTTTCCAATAAGTTTAAATATATGGTTTGGGCTCCTGGATCATAGCAATCTTGCAAGAAAGTGGTATTGGATTTTGCCTATGGTGATTTGAACATGGAGCAGCTCAAGTACATTGTCCTGTTGACCAGCATTGAGGTGCATTTTTTATGTAAATTGAGACTCTTCCACCTTTAGTTTCTGTGTAGTAGCTGGTCTAAATGTGTGGAAGGTATAACCTTGCACTGTTGGTGTGCTCTCCATGGCTTTAAACCACTTACTGCACAGATGTCAGCATTCTCTAGGGTAAAGAGAGCTTCTACTGAGTGGAGTTTTTTGTTTAGACTCCTAGTGTTGAGAAGTAATACCTCCAGATTTTCTTGGTTTTGATTTTCTATGTCAGAAGTACTTTCACAGTTTGGCATTGCCTAAAAAAGGCACTATGAGGTATGGCATTGTTTTAGCTAATATTCAAAAGCCTAGAGGGAGATGTCCAGACCATTCCTGGTAGAATATCATGGTCTGTTGACCATCTCCTTCTATGCTGACAAATATTGCAGCCACTTAGAATGACACCAGAAAATAAGCCAATTATTAAAATCAGTCATGTTTTCTTTATATTGTGGCATAATCCTTGGAAAAGGGAAAATACTGCTTGATGCTTGGCTCATAACAGCCTGAGACACATATTCTGAGAGCTACATGATGTCTCTCTTCATATAGTCTAGGGAGGTATGTCTCAAGTCATTTATTCCCACATGGATTATGACTAAGTCATACTGGTACTTTTGATCCAATGACCTACATTTGTGCGTAATGTGGCCGATCCTAGCCACTGATAAGCAACTGACCATGACTTTCTCCTTACTCATCCTGGTGAGAGGAACATCAGTGTATCTCATAATGGAATATGCAATGACCAGAATGATGGACTGTGTGGTGCTTGCCTTATGGGCTTAGAAGTAAAGACTCCATGACCTGTGGCTCCATGTATTGATGTGAGTGTTGCTTAGAAAGAGTGCATTCAGGGCTGCTGAGGGTATTTGTTGTGTGTACTTCATCTAGAAAGTATTTGGGTTTAGGAAGGTTACATTTAAGTGCTTCAGCATATGTGGGTCTATATGTCTGCTTTGAATTGTGTGTGATGGGTGCAGCATGTGTACTACTGACAACCTTATTGACATTAGAATTACTTTATTTGTGAGAGCTTTGCCTCCAGTGACATTATGTAAATACATGTCCCACATACCATATTAGTTTGTCTGAGAGTTAACTGGTTTTCAGTAAACATGAGGCAATTTCTACATTGCATCAAGATGCGCATATCCACCAGACTGGTAACGGAGATATTTGGAAACTTCATATCCATGGTAAGAGTGGTAAGAGACCCTTTTTTATTTATTAGACAGATGGAGTGAGTACATAAAGCAATGTCAGCAGTATCTGGTTGGAACTCTGGGGACAGTGCTTGTCACTGCAAATTAGTTGTACTGTGTGCAAATAGGTATTGGTGAAATTTCAATTGTGCTTTTACGGGAAAATTTTCACTCAAGGTGTCTGTTTCTGTACAGGGCACTGACAAACACTTGATGGGAACTAATATGCCAACCCTGAAAATTTAAGGATGAAGTATTTAGGCAGAAATTCCAAAGTTAGAAACAAATCAAGCAGTACTTTGTGAAAACAAAGAATTAGCTTGTCAAGAATGATGAAAAGAGGGGGATCACATGAATGGCTACTGCCTGGCAACTACTAGTGCTGGTCTTACCACAACATCACTCTGCTTGGATACAATGCTCCTTTGCTTCTTCTTTCACCAAAAGCAAAGCATTAGCACTAATACCAAGATGAAGATCAGACTGTGACACCCATGCACTGGCCCAGTAATCAAGGAGCCTCAATCCTCACCACCAACATGAGTAAGGGGCATCCATATAAGAAAGGATAATAAATACACACACAGTAAAGTACAATTTCCCTTAAGAGTGCACAGAGAACACAGTCAGTCTGGGACTGGTTTCTGCCTTTCTCTCCAGGTCCCCACTTAGACTCCCCACTGGTACAGCTATATGGTCCAGATCTCAGCCTAGTGGGCAAGCTAAAACCTCCAGTACCCTCTCTGTCCAACCAATGCTTCATGTGCCTGCCCAAGTAGCTGACACACACTTTGAGATAAGAGTTTATACAACCACATAGACACTCCTGGGGAAGGCTGGCACAGGTTCTCCAGCTTTGCCCCTTTTACCCAGACTATATGGTAGAAATCACTGCCACCACCCAGCTAATATTTATCAGCTACTCACAGGCCCTTATGAAGGGTGTCCAAATATTACTGTGTAATATTATCCAAATGGTAAGTGCAACCAAACAGTCAAGACTTATTTGGAGTGACTTGCTACATTATCACTATATACAAGCAATGTACTCTTACAGTTTAAATTATCTCTATACACAAAACAGTCACAGTTGAAAGGTTTAAAATATTTAATAATAAATAATAAAAACACCAGACAATACTTCTTACTACACAGTGCTATTCAAGAGTTCAGCAATCACAGAGAAATACTTAAAATAATACACTAGCAAAAGTTCTGACATCACAGAAAAACAGACTAGTCTAATCTTACTATTTCCTAGCTATATCTAAGAGAAAACACAGTTCTAAAATCGTATTTACATCTAGACACAGGAAGAGATCTGGTGAGTTGGATGTTCTCAAGACAAAATGCTCTCATGCTCTCATTCTTTCTCTCCTTAAAGTGATAACACAGTACCACTGATTCATGTTTAGATTACATCATTTCTTTCTGGTTCCCAGGTGAACAGACTCTCAGAGGTTAATAACCCCTTTAATATTGCAGCTGTTCAAGAACCAGGGCAATAAAAGAAATTATACATGCAAATTCTAGCCATTAACTCTCGCCTCAAAACAATAGTCAGAATTCCTTCATCCAGACATATCGGCTCTGAATTTTGACATCAAAGACAGTCATAAAATGCTTGACTAAGCTTTCATACAGCAGAGTGTACTGTTGTTACATTTTTGCAGTTCGGTATCCAATGCAGTCTTTTCACATTTAACAGAACAAGCCTGTGGCTTGCATTAATATTTACAAATAACAGAATTATCTATAAAATTCTGTCTAGGCTGGCAGCCTTCTCCTCTTCTTCACACAGACCACAGCCTGTTTGGTGATCCACAGTCTTGTACCAGGTGAAACATGTATCTACAGGCTTGTTGGAGCCTTAATCTGGTAGATACCAGATAACCAGACCAATCAAGAACATCAAGCACAGACACTAACTGCCCAACTAGAAGCAGTCAGAAATCAATGCACTCTGGTCCTTTTCTCAACAGGAGTAGAACATAATGTTAAAACACAGGTGCCCAGAAGGAAGGTAGCTGGAATAAAGAAGCTGAACCACGACAAAGTAAAATCTTCTTTTTTAATACAAAATAGTGAGTGCTTTCACAATGGTAACCATTGCTTCATCAGACCAAGGAGTAGAACATAAGCATAAATTCCAAGCTGTCACCTATGAATCAGTTATTAGACTTTCTGGCGATCACCATTCTCTAGAAAATAATGTCCCTGTGCTCCTTCTCTCACAAGGAGAAAACAGAAGCACTAATTCCAAGATGACTTCTGACAGGCAGAATGTGGGGTTTCCAATAACTGGTGGCCTTCCAAAAGATGTTTAAAGGTAAGATGAAAAAAATGTGTCAATATCCTAAGCACTGCAGTGTGCACTAAGCAGTTAAATATGAAAAAGATGGTAACTAAAGCATTAGATATCAAAGTGGAGAGTCACTAATTTTAAAAGATTAAGATAGACTGAAAGAATTGAAAGGGGGTGAGCACTTTTGTATTCTGTTTCTATGTAATACAGTGGGATGGCCAATAAATTTAAATAGTTGAAGGGGAGTGATTTCACAAAATGATAATTCTGTGCTTACTCTCAAAAGCTAGTGAAAGTGGAGAGGCTAGGAGATATGCAGTCAAACTAACATAAGGAGAAGGCAACTAGAAAGACAGTTGTGTTGTAAAACAACAAAAAATTTCTGTGTGACTCACAAGCGACACAGCTGTGGTCTCTTTCCAAGTCTTAATATGCAATGAAAAGCAAAATACAAGTAAAACACAGTGTAATGAAAAAAATGACAGTGTACAAAACAGAAGAAGGCAATAAAGTAATACAAAATACAAGAAAGCAAAAACAAACTGACCTTTCCCTCACAGCAAGTTGTGGCAGAGTATGGATGAGCTTTTCCAGTAAAGCTAGGAGACTGGCATGCCATTCCCAACCACATACCAAAAATGGATTTTTTTCATAGTGTAATAAATAAGGCAAGCCCTAGAAATCTCATGTATAAAAAGACTAACTGGTAATAAAATGGCACTATAGGATGAGCAGATGTAAATTCATAAACTTTATCTTTTTATTTTTAGTATGAAATTAAATAAAAAATATATATGCATGCCTCAATCTTATAATTTTCAAAAGTGCTTCAAAAACATGTATCTTTCTAATATACATTTTTACTGTCTTTTGTATAACAAAGTAATTCAAAGTCATGAAAATTAAAAACCTATTACTTAAAATTTAACAAAAAAATTGAATTCACTAAACTGTCTTACAGAAAAATGAAATTTTCAAATGTACTATAGCCTCAACTGAAGTATACCTATAGCTGTATAAGCCAACAATGTCACATTAGGGGATGCAGCACTATTTGTTTATTGGTCAATTTTTCTTTCTTTAAACAAGGAAGGTCCCAAGACACAGGACTGCCTCAGTTCTTTCAAGGTCACCAAATGAAGCCATGTGAGTTTTGATAGTTGTGGCTAATACCCAGGGTTGCTACATACTTCTACTTAATTTACTGTCACTTATTTTAATACCACTTAGTTTTCTGCCACTTATTTTATTACTAATTAAATTACTGCCACTTATTATACTACCATTTATTCTCCTCTTTAAGTAGATGTTTCCAAGGGAAGCTCTAAAGTATCAATTGGCTGTGGTGTGGCGTCAGTCTTGCCATTTATACATGAAATAACTACATTATCAGACTCTTTTGGAGGTGTTAGCTGAGTATCTCTATCCAGCTTTCAGCATGTACTACCTCCATTCCTGGCTGCAGTACATGCACATATGCAAGATGTGACATTTATCATAATTGTTTCATTCTCAATCCAGGTAAATACTGGGCAATGGTACCTAAAAAGGAGTCTATATCATGGCTATGTATGGAAAATGCTGCCCAGACAGTTATGGCCCCTTTTTCCTACCTTCAGGCTTACCAGAATTTCTGGCTGATGCTGTATTGTTCCTACCTATGAATGTTTCACTTGCACCAAAATAGGGTACAGACCCCTGTTTTTTTCTACAATACTAGTTGTCTCTAGACAACTCAGCGGTTTTGTGGTACCATGTCAGTCTGCTGCCTCAAGTAACATTTTTTTCTTACCTTATTACTGTGGATATTTGTACTGCATATAACCCATTTCTTTATACTCAGAATACTTACCTCTGTGTCTACGTGTGTGCTGAAACTAGTGTCTTCACCTTTGTTGTCAAGCTGGCAAAGCTGCCACCATGGGTCCTCTTACATCTCAATGTGGTGCTTGGTACCCCATTTTTATGTAGTTGTGAACTGTTGGTTAGACAGAGGCCACCACTTATACCCACATATTCAAATGATACAACCACAGTTTGTCAATCATAATCTCTTATATGTAGGCAAAATACTGAATGCTAATATCCCAACATTTCAGTGGTAGGAACTCCGAATCTTTTCACCCTTCTATGAAATGTATTTCTGCAATGAAATGTGTAGCCCTTATACACACGCGCACACACACACACACACACACACACACACACACACACACACACACACACACACACACACACACACACACACACCTGTTATGTTCTCTAAACTTTTTTTTCCCCAGTAAGCTTCAGGAATACATATAAATGCTCAGTCTTTATTTCTATGCAACCACCACTAGACATTATCCTTAAAGCATCAACAGCTTTGCCTAATGGCAGATAGGTTAAAACTTTATTCTCTGACTTTGTCAGTTGCATACATATTCAAATGACTAAAATAAAAGTATCAAAATCACTGTCCTCTTTATAGCGAAGAAATTATTTTGGACTGATCTTTGGGTTCAGGTCTGAGATAAAACTCCTGCTACTCATGTACATTTGTTGCAGGAAGTGAAGCTATTTTCAGTTTGAACTTGCTTTTCCCTTGTTGCATTTGTGGAATCACTTGTCTTTCTCACAATATGCACCTGCTTCATTCTCTCAGTTGTTTCAACAAGTTTCACTTCTAGCTGCATTTACATTTTTCCAAGTATTTTGAGGTTATTGGGGAAGAGATTATGCAATCTGTTTGCCGCATACTGAGCAACTATAGCTTCTGATAGACTGTTGCTTGAATAAGTGAACTGATATGGGTACAAGGTAGCTGTCAACACCTCCTTGTTCAGACCAGATTTTGGAAGTTACTTTGCTTTATGCTTTGTAATATACTTTGTCACTGCCATTGTGGCATTTACTTCTGAGCTCAGTTTTTATTAATTCTTAACCACTAAAATCAAAATCAGTTCCACACAAAATATCTATCTGTATATTTTCCCTTTGATTGCAAGTGTACACACTTTTTTAGCAAAAGTGTTTTGCTGACTAAATAATCCATTTACAATACCCACACCACTGGAAAAAAATATGTCTAAGGAAGGGGCTATGGTGTTTAATCCAAACCACTAAACCAACTAAATACTGCAAACAACAATAATATATACATGAAAATAAATCCATACACATTTATAGGTGATGTTTGCCTTTATGAGCACATACAGCTTAGCAGTGGGTACTGTATTTAGACTAAAATGTACATACAATTTCCTGGAGATGCTACTAAAAAACTTTCAGTATTACAAAACTTTTCAGTACTGTATTATTTATTATCATCCAGAATTACCCTTGTAGATGTAAATACAAGTTACTGAAGTGCAAAAATAAACCAGATGAGATTAACGACAGAGAAAAACATATAAGCTAAAAACTTTCTTAGAGACAAACAACAACATCCATTTCTAAAAGAATAGTACATTTCCATCAAATCATAAAATAATCCATCATGAGGCTTAAAAATTGAATAAATATGAATTTAAATAATGCATTTTGAGAAATTAAGTTTAGAAATAAAGTGTATCTTTAAATAAAGAAAATACAAAATAGTTTCAGGAGACAAATTACGTGAAAACATCAACTATAGAACTATTACGTAACTAACTTCTAGTTGTAGAGGTATTATACTCTTACCATTTCCTACGTTTGAGAGTAAAACAGAAAAAAATAACAAAATTAATCTGGTTCAAAGTTAAAAACAGTCCATAAACAGTGATTTCCAAAGAAATGGCATTGTATTTGGTGACCAGATTCAGAATTCCAAGTAAAAGTTCTTTCCAACCAGTCCTTGGAGATATACCCGATGTGAATCTCAACAGGAGCATATACAACTACCATAATTATTAAACACCATTCTCCCCTTTGGCGATACAGGGTCAATTGTCTGTTCCTTGTTAATCAAAATTTCAGCTGCTATAGGTATACATTTTAGAACAATCCTAACTATAGTAAGGCAGTGGTAACACATTGAAAGTCCTGCTACTGTGAGCATTTCAGAATTTATACGTGTGTGTGTGTGTGTGTGTGTGTGTGTGTGTGTGTGTGTGTGTGTGTGTGTACACATGTGCATGAGTGTTTACATAAGCAAGCATGTGCTTGTGTGTGCGTGTGTCTTTCTTCCTGTTCTTACCCACAAAAAGTCAAGTTGTTTTACATTTATATATCTGTACAATCTTTTTCACATAGGTTTGAAAATAATATAGAGGATTATGAATGGGTTTACTATCGTAACCACAGTATTACATGTTTGAGACATGGATCCCAAGACGTTCATTCAGGGTTATGATTGGAGACCTCATCATAATTCTTTGCATTGTATGGAGCTTTATCTACATCATGCACTACTGACTACAAAAAAAAATAAAAAAGAAGTGCTAAATATTTTTCAGCTTTCAAATTCATAATGTACTTAGTGAGTACTGTCAAACAAACATCTTGAAACTTTGTCTTATGCTATGGTAAGAAAGTAAAAAAAAAAAAAAAAAAAAAAGACAAGGAAAATTACTAAAGAAAAGAAATTTTCTGCTAATTCAGCTGCTGTTGCGTTCTGGTCATTACTGACAGATGTAACTGCCTAGCGTGATACCAAAGCTTAAGAAATGAAGTCAGGAAGCAGGGGGTGCTTAACAGCTGTTAAGATTGGGTCCCGCACTATATGAATTTTTCCTCATAAGAGTATAATCACCATGATCCACACACTGTATATTTTTTCAAATATATAGGATTTCATACATAAATAAGTACATGTTCTGTACATGTTTTGTACATTTTATAATTCGATATAATATTTACATGGAATAAAACAGTTGCAGTACCATATGTAGTCCTTAACACTTCTGATACATTGACTCATACTCCACAAACTTGACTGTTTTAGCAAACTTGTTTTCTCATCTACACTTTTGGCCTGGACTAATAATTAATCTAAGCTAAACTCAGCCACTGAACTGCATTCTCTGATAACCTGCAAAGAGGAGTGTTTATATTGTTCACTGTAAGTACTCTCTTACTTCCATTCTTCATCATCATCAGTCTTCCATGTGATTTCAAAAGTAATCCAATCAGACCATTATTCAGTCAGTATGTCTTAACACCTGGATTTGATTTCTTCAGCCCAAACTCCCTGTTAGTATGTTAAAATCAAAATCCAGAAATGCTGGTACTCTGGAAAAATAATCTCCATTTACAGCAGGTCAGACTCAGAAATACATTGCTGCATACTTCACTTCCTTTCTGGCACATAAATGTGCTGTTGCTTCTCTACATGCCAATTCCTTTACTGTCAAATAGGTTCTGCTGTCCAAAATTAAATAATGTTCTTCTCTATATACAATTGGTGTCTCTCAGAAAATTTTACAACTACAGGAGCTATCCATTAGGGCTTATAGGTGGTTTGTGTGTTCTAGCAAGACTGAACTTCACTGTATAACTCTCAAAAAAAAAAAGTACTACTACCTACTGACACAGAGTACTATTGTTGTGTTTAGGACTATTACAAAAACTTCTCTATAAATTATTTCTGTTCAGCACTCTCCAATATTTCAGAAGTGCAAACTACATTCACCTAAGTACGTATTCAATGCAACCATTCACTTTAGTAGACATTTCATGTGTAGGACTATAAAAGAGGCTTTCTTTTTTTTTTTTTTCAATAATTTTTATTTATTCTTTTCATTAATCTAAAATAGCATACATAATAGCACAGATAGAGGTAAGACCTCTTCACAGTAAGCAGTTGTTATACATTGAGGGTAGTACAAAAAGAAATAAAACAATCAACCAATACTATTTACATTATATACATAGATGCTTTCAATATTCGAGGGAAAAATTGATACAATTCAGTGGGAGTTGTTGTGATTGTGCATATACTTTAGAAAAAAACGAATAGGAAAAAGAAGAAAATTTCTTGGTCTATGGATATAATTTAGTAAGAGATCTCTTAATTGTATTTAAGTCTGATATGTTGTCATGTGCTAGGCCAGAATAATATTGAAGATTTGTTTGTGATTAATGTTTTTATTCCCTTTATCGATTAGGATTTTATGGGCTAAAAGATGTTTAGTCGCCATTAATTTGAAATTCTCCCAGGATGTGTTATTTAGGTTAAGCCAATTGGTTGCTATATAGATTTTCAGTAAGAGAAAGTTATTGGTCATAGTAATTGCTTGAGTTTTAGAGATATTATTTGGTAGAATATGTAGAAGAGTAAATTCCCAGGTGAGTGTGGATGTTTGATAGCCCATTTTTTGCAATTGGAATTTAAGGGAGTTGCAAAGTTTAAATACACATTTACAGCTCCAGAATAAATGGATTATATCAGCCGTTTGAATTTTACAATGAGGACAAAGAGGGGACTTCGTAGAGTTAAATTTATGTAAGATAGCGGGTGTGAAATATGCGTCGTTATAGATCATCAGTTGGGTAAATGCTAATTTCTTAAGAGGTATGGATCTATTTGTTAAGTTATAAGCTTGGTTTAGTTGAAGGGTATTGATGGATGGGTTGTTCTTTCTCCAATAATCTGAGACAAGCAGATCTTTTTGGAATTTAATGTCTTTAATTAGTTTGTATGTATTAGTGATATATTTTTTAGTTGAGAGGATGGTTTTCCATAGAGAGTCACAGGTTGTAATATCATTGTTGTTCATAATGCAATTTTGTAAATAGATGGTACATAATTCTTTAATTTGCCTTAGAATCACTGTATAGGATTTGGGGAGGTTCCAATGATTCCTTATTTCTTGTATAGAGTTGTTAATGTGTGAGTATATATCTTGGATGGTTATATTAATTAATTTAGGGAAGAGGCTTTCTACAAGTCCGGAGCAGTCAAATTATGTCTTTAAGCACATTAAGGGCTATGTGAATTCTAACATGAGCTTCTAAAGAATTGGACAGCTGATGCTAGCTGCAAATGATTTCTTGATAAAGTGCAACTCATAATGGTGTCACAACAATAGGAACACAGAATCACAGAGCCATATGAATTAAAAGGCAAGGCAGGCATGGGACCATTTGATCCTTGTCACGACCTACTCTCATGGTGTAAATTCTGCGTCTAGAAGGGCAAAGCATGGCATACCAGGCTGGAACTTGCAAATGCCCATCCAATTATCAAAGTTCAACCCAAATGATTTGAGGGTATCAGCCTGTTTTACAAAGGTCAATTTATTAAAGAGATGTGGTAAACATTACATAATACACCTATCCCTCCTGTATGGTTTATTTACATGCTGGTAGGGATTTGGTATTTGTGTAGCTTTTTGTCATGCCAAGATAGAAAATATAAAAGATGGTTGGATCTTTAATGGCACAGAATGCATGACATAGCTCTCCGCATAACAGTTTATACGATTTTGTTAAGAACTACTTGTTAAATCAGACATTTCCATTGCAATGATTTCAAGTTTGTTGTTAAATGCTCTTCTTCTCTTTATAAATTTCTGTAGATGGTATTTATTGTTAACTAGCAGCCAATTAATATAACCATGTTAATAATTTAGCTGTCTTTTCAGTACACTTGTTGCAGACACGTAATGTCTGCATACATCCGGACAAGTTTGGGGCTGAAAAGGGTATTCATACCACATTGATGACCTGGTTAAGAAACAGAAAAGAAAAAAAATGAAATGGTGCCAATAGCAAGGTTAACTAGACTGAACCACTGAAACAGAATAACAGGAAAGGCAGGCTTTCTTTAAAATTAAGCTTGCTTAAAAGATAAGCATTACAAAAAGCTGGCCACAAAGTAATTTATTTCTGTTTATGCATGTGCGCGTATGCACAAGTGTGTATATATTTTGCGACCATGCAATCTTCCCAATGGCTTCGTTTTCTGTAAGGAGAGAGACTGATATTAGGGCAAGGACCCCATTCATTCCCTGGTCAAGACAAGAGTCTAATTATTCAATGTGATCCCATCAAGAGTCAGGTGTAAAATTGTCAGCTGTACGTGGCTTACTGGCATGATATCACCTTAACTCAGATGTCACCTACTAACCCCTACACTGTTGCTTAGGTGTAGTAATGGGGGAAAAAACAACACACTTTCAGTGATGGGTGAGCTAACAAATATCTTTCACTACTAATCAACATCTGATGCAGCCAGCTGCTTAAAAACAAGTAAAAATGGAATTATAAATGTATATTTAATTTACTGACAATTTATTATACTATTGTTATAATCCCTTCAGAAGTTACAGTTATAGCATAACAGTAGATATCCTTCTCTTCACTGTTGCAGTATTCTTAACATGACGGATCCCCTGCCAATAGCAGCCCAATGTCTGGCCAGTATTCCAAAGTCTTTAGGTTATTAATGATATGCAGAACTTTATATGTATGCTCCCTGTGCAAGGCGTAGGACATAAAGGTGATGTCCGGTTATATCATCTTCAGAACTGACAGCCCCAGGAGGAACACCAGTCCTAGGATACCAGAGGGTAACACACGTATGTATATATATCTCCAGTGGGACAAAAGACCAGGGGAAGAAGGGAGGGATGGAGCAAATACTGCAACAGTAAAGAGAAGGACATATACTGTTATGCTAAGATTTTACTCAACTATACTATATCCCTTCATTTCTCTATTGCAGTATCCTTAACATGAGGGTGAGTTCAAAAGCTCAGGAAGAAAACAGGGAAGAGGAAGGGCCATCAGAGCCTTCTAGGAACCCATGAAGAATGGCCCTAGCAAAACCAGCTCTAGCCATGGCTATGGCATTCAACTTGCAAAGCTTGGTAAAGGTATGCACTGAAGACCAGGTAGCCACCTCAAGGATAGAGTTAGTATCCAAACCCTTGAAAAAAGCACCAGAAGAACCCACAGCCCTAGTAGAATGAGCCTTAACCATAAAAGGAAGGCTTTTACTATAAGAAGAATAAGAAAAGAAATGGATTTAGAAAGCCAAGAGGAAATAGCCTGCTTGGAAACCACCAAATCTAATGATCTAGGATGAAAAGAAACAAAAAAACCTGATCAGAATTTGTATATTCTTTAATTTTGTGCAAGTAAAATCTGAGTTGTCCATGCACATCCAAAGTGTGCAACAGCTTCTGACTAGCAGATTGTGGAGAAGGGAAAAAAGGGGGCAAATTAAAAGGCTGATTTAGAGACAACTCATTCACCACCTTAGGCATAAAAGAAGGATTGGTACAAAGAGACACCTGTCCTTATGAAAAACTAAAAATGGAGGAACAGCCATAAGGGCTCAAAGCTCAGACACCCATCTGGCAGAAATACGGGATAACCAAAGAACAGTCTTCCAAGAACAATGCTGCAAGAAAGCTGAAAATGCAGGCTTAAAAGGAGACTGAATCAATTTCTTCAAAACAAAATTAAGATCTCAGGAAGGAGGAGCAGGCTTCATAGGAGGTCTAGTATGAAGGATTCCTTTAAGAAACCGTTTGACCTCAAACCTAAAGGTCAAAGGAGGAGTTAAAGGCAGACAAGCAGAAATAGCTGAGAGATTGGCTTTAACTGAAGAATATGGCAACCCAGCATTGAATAATTCACACAAATAAGAAAGAACCAAAGGAACATCCACTGTAAGTGGGTCCAGGTTTTGACAAAGACACCAAACAGAAAACCTATTTTCATTTGGACAAGTAGGATTTTCTGGTAGTGGGTTCATAGGGGTTTGTTAGGCTAATGACCACAAGGGCCTTTTTTAAGCCTCGCCATGCATCCCAAATTTCTGACAAGTTCTGCTAACCTTAATAAGTGCAAGCATGGGCCTGGGAGATGAACCATTTAGAGATTACCTGTGACCAATATAGATATAGGTGCCAAACCAGGGATGAATTTCTGGTTTCCCACCCAATTGTCCAAGTTGCACTTGAATTGGGTTAGGGAGGAAATATTGTAGACAAAATACTTTTCATGTACATGTTTAACTAAATTTATGTTTCAATAGGGAATGTGTATATATGACCCTCAAACAAGGTTATTAAGAACAATAATTTCAACCTATTTGCCAGAGTTGGATTGGGTTTCCTGGCCTCCTGCAGAATCCAAAGCACATCCTCAGAAAAAAATGTGCCTATAGGAAATCAAAATCCTATTACCACGCTGCGAGTTGAAGAGTGGACAGGTGGAGATGGATGAGAGATCCATTGTCTTATATGAGAAGATCCACCCAATTGTGATGACTGCCCTTGGCTAAGTGCAGAAGAAGAGGGAACCAATGCTGTCTGGGCCAAACAGGAGTCGCCAGCAAGATTATGTGATCATCCTGTTTTATCTTGCACAAGACTTTTGGAATGAGAGGAAGGGAAGGCATAAAGAAACATCCCCTTCCATGAAAAAAGATAGGGCATCCACCTTCCAGGCCAGAGGACTTGGGATCCTGGCACAAAATTTAGGAAGCTGGCTGTTCAATGGAGAGGCAAAGATATCTACTTAAATATGCCACAGGTGGATAATTTCCAGAAACGCATACCTGCGAATCATCCACTTATGCAATTGCATTATGAACCTGCTCAGGGAGTCTGCCACAAAACTATGACTTAAAGGAATGTAGACCACCTGAAGAGTGACTTTGTACTGAATTGCTAGCTCCCAAACCTGGAGTTCCAATCTACAAAGAAGATAGGTCCTTCTTCCCCCTGGTCTGTTGATACACCACATCACAGTGATGTTGTTTGTAAAGATCTTTAGGGGCTCTGGAGAAAAGAGAGGATGGAAAGCAGTTAGGGTCAACAGAAATGCTCTCATCTCCCTGATATTGATGTGCTCCTTCAGTTGCTGAGGAGACCAGAGGCCTTGCACCTTTAGGTTTCTGAAGGAAGCCTTCCAACTCCATCTCAGGCATCTGTGAACAGCTCCTGAGAATGAAGTGGGGGTGGAAAGGGAGGGCATGGATTCAGTCAGTTGGTGAATCCACCAATGAAATTTACAACTTGAGACAGGGAAGAAGAAGAACTGGAAACTCTAGACTATAAGAATGCTGAAGCCAAACTGACGTTAGATACCACTGAAGAATTCTCATGTGCAATCTGGCAATGGGAAGCATAGGGATAGTGGGTGCCATGAATCTCAGAACTCTCAGAAATCCCTGGCTGAAATCAAAGCCAGAGGAAGAAGGGACTGAAAAAAAAGAAATCAGAGTCAAAGCCTTGGGAGGAGGCAGGAATGCCTGCATAGGAACAGTCTGGATCCTGCATCTCAGAAACCATGATCCTGTGACAAGGACAAAAAGGGTTTCTGAAAATTTACAGTGAAGCCCAGGCTTAGCAATAGAGCAATCACCCACCGAATGTGCTGTAAAAGAATCTCTGGAGAGGAGGCTGGGATAAGCAGGTTATCTAAATAAGGAAAAGCCTATATCTATATTTGTCTATATATATATATATATATATATATATATATATATATATATATATATATATATATACATGGGATCCGTACGGATCACCAAACGGAAACAAAACCGCAACAGATTCGGCCGGGCACACTTGCGCTAAAGTGCTTTTCACCGAAAGGCATTTTCGCGTAAGTATGCCTGTTGCAGAGATCACACTACAGTGGGGATAAGGGAAAATTCCCTTTTCCCCACTGTAGTGCAACCTCGGATTGAGAATATTTAAGTAGGGGGGGTGTGGGGAGTGCAGGGGGCCTTGCCCCCCTGCAAAAACATAAAAGTAATGTTTTATTCTTTTTTGTTTAACCACACTTTAACGGAAGCACTTTTCCGGTGAAAGCGCTTTCGTTAAAGTGTGTTCAGTGATTGTGGATTCGGACTATTGAACTTTCGTTCAATAGTCCTAGATCCATATATATATATATATATATATATATATATATATATATATATATATATATTAGATATATATATATATATACATGTGTGTATATGTATATATATGTATGAAAGAGAGAGATACATACACACACGCACATGCACACGTATATTGCTTGCAAACTTTATGAATGCAGCATATGATGATTAGATGGGAAATAGGAAATTTACCCCTATATGTGATTTTTAAATATGGGGAAAAATCATTTCCAGATGCAAATGGTACGCTGAATATATGTCAAAAAATATTTATTCCACAACTGCGGTGTCCTGTGTTTAGAGTGGTAGCTAAAACCTAATTGGCATGGTCTAATATGTTACCTGAATTTTACACTGTGTCTTTTCTTTAATGTGACAGGTGCCTTCTTCATACATTTTTCCTCTTGCTTATGGAGATACACAGATGGATGTGACCTTTCTATTCTTGAGGACTGGAAGCACTGCATCTCTTGCATTTTATTGTCTCACTTAATGGGATGTACAGACTTCTTTTTCATTGCAGCACCCACAGCTTTAGTATGACAACCTTATTTTATCATGAAATTTGTGGTTTCTTAAAAATGTTACCAACAGTGAGACAGCTATCGGTATAAACCACTAATGAGATTATATCAAAAAAAGTAAGCTGATGTATGTCTGACAAGGCAGTAACCATTTGGTATATTGGCCAGTAAAATATATTCCAACTCAAGAATAGTTGCATTTTTTATAATTCTTCAAAACTAGAAATGCAGATTAAGGGCTGTATAAAATGAGCTATGCTGTATCTGGTTTGTACTTTAGTTGCACAATAAATAGAAGTCACAGGATGCTTCGCTAAAGTAAATATATGAAATTTATTTCACTTTGTTCATAATATAAGGTGTAAACAGGTGCCTCTAAAGCAAAAATCTGTTGTCTGGTTCAGAATGCTTAAGCTGATAAATAACTGATAAAATTTTATTTCACGTAAATGTGCTAATGTTTCATAATAAAGTACAGAAATACACAAAAGAATTAATTGTGTTATCTGTGCATTATGCCATTACTTTTATAGATGTGTGCCAACTAATCTCCATACATCATAAAAGTTTTATCAGTGCTATGTTTATGGACTGTTTTTTACTTGTTACATTTTATGACTTCTCCCTGCTATTTCAGGGATAGAACAGTGTTTTTTTTTCCCTGCTAGCCTGCAATTCCTGCTGCTAACTCCACAGTCAGTTGTCATATCATAAATCACAGAATGTTATAAAAATTCATTATGACAAGACAGTCATGCAGACAAGGTACATAGCACTTCATTACCAAGTCTGTCTCATTTAAATATTGTACTTAGCTTCCTAATGTTGGGACATCCCTGAAATCACAACATGCACCTACAATGGATAAAACACGGAGAATGTTTAAACTATGAACTGTCAGCCTTGCTAGTTACACCACAGCAATGCTACATGAAGAAGAACACAAGCTGTCGTCATTTCCCTGTTACTTCATTAGCTGAATTCATACCATTTTCTTTTCATAAACATAGTTATCCATTGTTGGTCTTCTGACGCTTACTGTACAATGTCAAATCCACTGGCCTTAAAGATGTTGAAACATAATGTCAAAATGTTTTATTTGGGTACAAACCCTATGCTTAACATATCAAAGGAAGCAAATAAGTTATATTTAGACAGACACATTTTACTTTATAGATGTTAATGCTTGCTATTTGGCTTTAATGAAAAAGATAAGGTTGCAACATTAATTTTTCCTTAACAAACCTTAAAGATATTCTCTATATGCAAATGACTACAGATCATGTCAATAAAAATATATAAAGTATGGAAGCCAGATATGACACTATAGAAAATGTTTATCCTAACCTACTTACTTAGAGTATGCTTAGTCAGATTAGCTGTCAGTTTAAAATGATTAGCACTCATATAATATGGTTTCAAAATACATTTGGGTTACTTACCTTCCCACATTCTCTACATTCTGAATTGCTCTGATCTTCACTAATTGCTCAGAAAGACTATCCTTTATCAAAACTATAATTTCTCTAAAACAATAAATGTAGCTTGTGGCACAAATGTAGATATCCCAATAATACCTACTCTGAGCTGTTATTAGGTTCATAGGTGTATACTAGGCTATCAACAACTATGGCCTTTATATGACTAGCCAAGCATCCCAACTGTATCCCACAAGTTTATGTGCCTCAGAAATTATTTTATGGGGTATTTGTAAGCTAGAGGAAGGTTTACCGGCTGCCTCTGTCCATTACAGACATAGGTGCTAGACCCAGGGTGCACTTCTGATTGGTCATCCCAGGGTGCACTTCTGATTGGTCATCCCAGGGTGCACTTCTGATTGGTCATCCCAGGGTGCACTTCTGATTGGTCATCCACTGGTCCAGGTTTCTCTGGAAGAGGATTAGCGAAGAGCTCTGCTTCATATGGATGAGAAGCCTGCTCCAGAGAAGGCCAATTCTCTGAGGCACATACCTGTCCCTCCAACTTACCCTTTTATGTCACAAGCAAAGTTTACATCTCTAGATCAAGTAATTCTGATGCTATTCATTTTGTAGATGTACAAAAGTACTAAAAGAGTGGGATCCAAGGATGCCTTGATACTTGGCATGGATCATCTCTCAACAGTCTGTAGGAAACAGAGCAGAGAGTCAGTGGCTTTGAGGTGACCTGCATAGGACATGATGTTTACTCCCTGTATTCTTTCTCTGATGAACATCTGTAGACATTCCATTTGGTGTATGAGTCAGGTCAGGTACGTACTGAAAGGGGCAGTGTACTCAATAATGGGCCTGATGAGGACTGAATACAGTGGAGCAAATGTCTTCCATGGGCCTAGATGCAATGTCCTTACTTGTAAGTTGATCAACATAAAATGATTTCTTTTCTACTTGCATGAAGTGAGCTGGTTGTGATTTGCAGTACTTTCCCCCCACTTTTCTTCACAATATTGTTTTATTGTGTCCATGGAGTTGGTATATATAAGTAAGGGTTGACAAGTGTCCCCTTCCTTTCCAGTTGGGGAGTGCAAGAGAGCTTGACCCCTGTAACAAAGACTTTTTTGACTTTTTGTGAATTTCTGAGTAATACTTCATGACATTCAAAAATCCCTAGAAAGATAGGTATCATAGGGATGGATATATATATATATATATATATATATATATATATATATATATATATATATATATATATATATACATATATATATATATATATATATATATATATATATATATATAATATAGGTTCATAGGTCAGTGCCCAAGGGTCTAAGTAAGCCTAGCCAACAAGGTTTCCCGGCTTCCGCCACCCAAGAAAGTTAATTTCCTGTGCCCCTGCCAAGAAGAGCCACAGAAGTGATCCCTGCGGTGTATTTCCTATTTCCCATCCACTCATCAAGATTTTTCTTGAAGAGTGCTAATGAGGAACTTTGCTTGACATAGATGGGTAGCTTGTTCCAGAGTATAGGAAGTCTCTGGGACAGGAATCTATTTCTCCAGCATGTTCTGTTTATTGTGGTGACAAACTTTAGGTCCCTAGAGCATGTAGCTCAGAGGGATTGGGATTTCTTAAGCTGTAGCATGTCCAACAGCTCTGGGTTTATCATAGCTTTATATGTTAGGCAGAGATCTCCTCAGAGTAGGTGATATGCTACAGAGTAAAGCTGGAGAGATGGTCAGTGTAGGGCATCTGTTTGAGGCCAGTAATCCTCTTTGTGAGATACTTCGGTGACCTTTCCAACTGCTGCAGATGTCTTGTGTGGTACATTCCAAAAGGGGTGTTGTACTCTATAATGGGACTAACGAGTACCGAGTAGAGGGGAACAATGACCTCTTTTTTCCTGGATGAGAACCCCTTTTGTGACGAGGTGTGCCACATAGAAGGATTTCCTGACTACTGTGACGGTGTTACTATCAAAGAAGAGACTACTGTCCACCTGGGTCCCAAGGTCTCTTATCACACATTCAGCGTTAAGTAGACTGCCGTTTATGTGGTAGCTCATGGGTACAGAGTTTTTACCAAAGGGGATGACACTGCACTTTTTGGCATTAAGCTTGAGGCCATGCCTCTGACACCAGGCATCTGTCTCAGTGTGGCCCTTCTGTAAGATGTCCACATTATTTGGGGACTCTATTATGGCTCCTAGTTTGCAGTCATCTGTGAACTTCATTAGCCAGAGGCCTTCTGTGTTAACCTGTACTTCAGAGAAGCAGATACCAAACAGGTGTGGTCCCAGGACTGAACCCTGTGGTACTCCACTTGTCACTGGTTTGAAGTCAGATTTGGAGTCTGCAACATTTGCAGTGTGGGTATGGTCAGTGAGACAGTTGGCAACCCATCTTGTGACATAAGGATTTATACCTAGTTTAGTGAGTTTAGCTATAAGTCCAGAATGGGAGATGGTGTCGAACGCCTTGGTGAGGTCAAGATAGGCTGTGTGAACCACCTTACCATCATCTACAGCTTTGGTGACTGCCACAAAGAAGTCAATCAGGTTCAGAAGGCATGATCTACCTTTCACAAACCTGAACTGTGTGGGATCCAGAGTTTGGAGGTTACCAATGTCTTTGTTTATGAGTTCCATGATGATACGTTCCATGGCTTTGCAAACAAGGCTCGTCAGGCTAATAGGGCGATAGTTCCCAGGATCAGTGGTGGTTCCCTATTTGTGGAGTGGGATAACTGCTGCTGTGCGCCATTCAGTGGGCACAAAGCCTCACTTGAGACTACGACTGAACATGGTGCTTAGGTGGGGAGCTAGTTCATTCTGAAGTTCATGTAAAACGCAGTCTGGGATGTTGTCCGGTTCCATGGATGCTGTGTTTTTGGTTTTAGACAGTGCAGCTTTTACCTGCATATATGTGATTACAGGGACTCTGCATTCTTCCTGTATAGATATGGGTCCTTTAGGGGGTGAGAGGGAGGTAAAGTTAGCACTGAACCTATCTGCCAGGATGTTGACAATATCAGTTGGCTCTATAATTTGCATGCCGTTGTGCTGTAACTCAGAGCAGATCTGGTGTTGCCATTGAGAATCTTGACATAGCTATAGAATGTTTTGTGGCTGCCCTTAGAATCAGTGGTGATTTTGTTTTCATAGCTAGCTTTGGGGGATCTTATAAGGGATATCAGCTTCTTACTGAGGCTGACCAGGCAGCTCCTACACTCATGGGATTTTACTCTCTTTTGCAACAGTTTCTTCCTTCTGTTGTAGAGTTTGTTTATGGCAGGGGACCACCAGATTGGCTTCCTTTTTTTGGAGGATAGCATCTTGGTTCTGTTTGGGATAGCACGATTCATGCACTTGTGTAAGTGCTTATAGAGTGCATTTGTGTAGGATTCAGCAGTTGTAACTGTATTGTCCATCTGCATGGGTGTCATTAAGTTCACTACTTCTGTCTTAAGAAGCATGAAGTTGGCTTTGGAGAAATTTTTTACCATGGTTTCCTTAATGGTGGGTAGGGCGGGATGCGGATATCTAGGGTGATTAGCTTATGGTTTGATCTGACCATTGAGGAGTTGATTTCATTTGTGGAACACCGGTCACTCATGTTGGTAATGACTAGGTCTAGGATATTGTTGCCGCTGGTGGGGGTGTGGACAAGTTGATCCAGGGCATTGGAATTTATGAATTCCAGAAAGCGTTGAGCGAAGGAGTTGGTACAGGAGTAGTTTTCCCAGTTAATGGTGGGGTAGTTGAAATCACCCATTATTAGGGTGTTTGGTTGAACCCTAATATTTTCCATTATATCAAGAAAAGAGGAGTGGGAATCCTGGGGCATGGTGTGGAATCTGTAGCAAGCTACAATTTGGATTGCAGTTTTACCCAAAATTAGGTGCACTTGGATAACCTTGGATGCATTATGCTGAGCAACTAGCCTGGAGGTGTGGATATTCTTAATGAATGTGGACACACCTCTGTCTTTGGTGTTCTGGTGTAGGTTAGATGGCCGAAAAGTGTGGTATGAGTTATAGCCTGGTAATGCAGGGGCACTCTCAAGAGCTTTGAACCAGGTCTCAATCACTGCACAAATATCAATGTTCTCCATTTTAAGGAGTGCCTCGAGTGAGTAGATTTTGAGATTTAGACTTCTAGCATTGAGTAGCATTACCCTCAGTTTTTGCTTGCCTGTTCCTGTTACAGTGGTGAATTTGTCATTTGAACATTGCCTATAAAAGGCACTATAGGGGCATCAAAAGCCTTAGCCAGTATCCGGAATCCCAGGGGCAACAGGCGCAGGCCATCTCTGGCAAAGCATTGTGGTCTGTCTACCATGTCGTCCCAGGCAGACAGATACTGGATCCCCTTAGAATGACACAAGAAGCTTAGCCAATTGTTGAAGTCAATCATTTTGTCCTTGTACTGTGGTATCATTCTGGGTGATGGCAGGATGCTACTCAGGGCTAGGGTCATACCTGCCTGGGCTATAAGATCGGAGAGCTCTTCCAGGTCTCTTTTCATGTAGTCCAGGGAGGTACTTCTCAGGTTGTTCACACCAACATGGACAATGACAGAGTCATATTTGTAGTTGTTGTAGTGTGACCTGAGTGCGTGGGTTATATGGCGGATCCTTGCACCCGACAGGCAGCTGACAGTAACCTTCTCCTTGTTTAGCCAGGTGAGTGGGACATCAGTGTGCCTGACTATAGTCACCTACGACTAGTGTGTTGGGTATGTTGGTTTCCTTATGGGCTGTGGTTTATTGGCACACTGAGTCTGTGGGCTATGTGTCATTTGGGTTGTGTTGGGGGATGAAGGTTGCTTGTATTTCTGCTTTGGAGGTCTCTGTTGCTTGAGCAGATTATTATTGAGAGCCTCTGTGAATGTTTTTGTGTTTCTGTGTGTGGATGTTGGTGATGTAGGTTTAGTGGGACTATGTGATGAGTATGGTGTGGTGCAAGTGTATACCTATCTATATATATATATATATATATATATATAAATAATGGAGAATATCACTTCCTTGAAAGCAAAACACTCCCCTTACTGTTACTGTATTCAAATATAATCTGAATGAATGGATGGAAAACCACAGATCCATCTCTGTCTTTGCACCATTGTTCCTTATAGCTAGAGATGATATATAAATATTCAGTCTGGCTCTGGGTTATTCATACTTAAATTACAAGGCCTAAATACTTTATGGGAATGTTGGGCTAGGCTTTTAAAATCCTGATGGATCAATAGGACCTATCATTGAAGCATAACTCACTTTTGAATAATTCAGTGGAAAATATGGGATCCAGTAAACTTAATCTTTATTTACAAATAACTATTGTTATGTCTTGTCGTAAACCAACATTTTGAATGTATTCTTGAACTGGAACAGAAGCAGTAATGTACATTTGCAACATGGCTTGCTCTGCAAGAGTTTACTTTATAAAGCTGTAACTATTAACTGCAGTTTGGACATTGGTTCATTATACGGTCTTAGGATGCAAGTAATATATGTTTTCTGATAAAATTACTAAGTGATTATGAGCTGTATGGCATGCCATGTGATGCAAATATGTTTTTGTGCAGGAAGACTGTGCAGAGACAGATATGTATATGAAAAGAAAATTGTGTAAATTTTTCTGAGTATTTTTCATATTCAAGAAGAGTTTTTTTTCCTTTTTCCATATGAAAAATTACACATCAGCAACGTTCATCAGGCCGGAGGTAATGTATGCAATTTTCCCTATACCCTCCATTAAAAAGATGTTACAGACATTTTATTATATACAAACATTGCATAGGGCCTTAAAGCCCTATCTTTACACTTTGTATCCTATAGACTGCTGAGAGGTGAGCTATGCCCAGCCTACAAGCATCCTCTGATTCAGCCCTGATGGGCCTGTTGCATATCTGTAAGACAAATAACATCAGAAATGCCTGATCTACAGTTGCACCAAAGGCATATCATGCATAGTCAACCTGATGCACTCACTGAGAAAGACACAAAAGCAATGGATGAAGGCAAAATGGTGAATATCTTGACCTGGGAAGGCACTTGATAAAATACCCTACTCAGGCACTGCAAACAAATGCATGATTATAGGCAAAAACTCTGTTATGCTCTGGATAGCCAGCTGTCTCGTAGATAGGACCAAGGAATTTAGGGTAGGGGAGAACACTTGCACAAAAATGCCAGTCACTGGTGGAGTCCCTCAAGACCACTCCCTTTTAGTATCAGCTTTTCAGAAGTCAAGGCCAATGTAAAAAGCCTCAGGGTGACCAAATTTGCAGATGCATGCAAACTAGGAGCAGTCATGGACTCTCACCAAGACGCTAACATCCTACAGGAAGGACTAACACAGACAAATAGCAAGTGCCAAGGCTATGGATTAAGCCTCAACACCAAAAAATGTATAATAGTACCCTTTGGGAAGTCTGCCACCCTAGAAAATTACCTCATTGATAACACAACCCTAAGAGCAGAAACAGTAGCTGTGGATTTGGGTACATATGGAGTATGCAAATTTTTAACGGTGTCAGAAAAAAATTACAATAAAGGTGATCAGCGTGGAATGCTTCAACAAAGGTGTGGCATTTATTTTTAAGTCTTGGAATGCACAGCCAAATTTAATTTAACCATACTACAGACAGAACTCAAAATTCTCCCATCTAGAGGGAGCTTTGCCTATTCACGTGACTTGATGACTATGCATTTGTCATACCTTCTGCACTACTGAACTACTTACTGACTTATTCAGCTTTATTAAAAGATAACTATTGGTAATTGAGAACAAAGGAAAAAAAGAACTGGAAAAATAAGTAAAGAAAGACTTATTACAAAGAGTATTATCCATAGATATACCAATGGAGAACAAGGGAACACAGATTTGCATGAAGAGAAATATTAAGGAAAGTATATGCAATTTCTTTTAAAAACATTTTTTGTAAAGAAAAACATCATTAAGGTAAAGGAGAGAGCAAGAAAAGCAGACCTTTACATAAACGTGTGACTGTCTGCAACATATGATTGTCTGCATTAATCTGTGTGCAACTGATGAATCTTGGTACAAAGAACAACTGACATTAAATACTAAAGCATCTGGTATTTGTTTCCCACATGGAGAAGGCATACTCAATGCTTGAAAAAAGTAGAGAGAGACAGAGGAACAAAGCACTTGTAGCAAAAGCTTTATTTCTTTTACTAGGAAAATGAAATGCTACTTGCTAGCCCTCATAAGCTTTCATTCTAATAGCTGTGTGGAAACTGAAATGATAACTATCTTGTCCATAATTAAATCCCTCAGGGATTTAGATTTTATATAACTAATCAATTATCATTAAAGAAATAAATCAAGGACTGCTCTTGTATACTATATCACTTCTTCTTCAGGCCTGACAGAGTCTATAACAAGATATTTTGCAAAAAGTATAATATCATCAGTTATCTGAACTGCTACATCAATTGCCTTGGTAACTGTTTTGTACCGAAGAAAATGTCAGGCAATATGAACATGTAAATGAACTTATGAACAAATAGTAGACAAACAGTTGAAACTTCACTAGTAATTAGTTTTATTTTGAAATCAGCTTTTTGAAAAATATTACAAAAATATTAGTATAGCTCAGATAATGTTCTTTGGTGCTTCATAAATTAAGCTATCTAACAACAAAATAATGAAATATTCTCAGAATGATAGTTTTATGGATGCTAGATATGATTTCAAAATGTAGCTGTGATGCTTTTAACTGTGAAATATTTGCAACAACTGCCTTTTCCATTAGGAAAGGGGGGATAAAGCCCTTACTATGACCAAGGTAAGCCATGTTTGATTAATGGCGTTACTGTCTGCCGGAACTATTGAGGAGAATATACACGTCCATATTCAGTGAAAGAGGTGTCTCAAAAAGGGCATCTTGTCATGCAGTCCTTCTGATGAGGGATGACAACATTTGGGAGTGGTCACAGACGTATGTGTTTGGTGAAACCAAGTAGTAAATATAGTAGTCTCTCTCAGAAGGCATATGGAAGCATGCAGATAGATGCCTGAGGAATTCTATTGGGCCTATGGTGATGTGGTTTCCATTTTCTCCATCAAAGGGGAGCAACTAGGAATTAAAAAAATGTACTCAGTCCAGCAATACTAATAAATGAATACAGATGCTTACAGCTGTCTGGATGACAAGTCTCTGAAGTTGAGAGGGTATTTTATGGTTGGCCAAATTATGGACAAATGGAATGCAAAAATATTACAACAAAATGGAAGGAAATATAATAAGTCAGCTGGTGCACCTTTTTTTTTTTGCACAGTGAGTTATAGAATTCATTGAATTGTTGCAGTCCTGTGGTGACATGGAACTCAGTTGTACAGAGCTTTAGCCTTGCACAGTCTCATGCGGTCCCGCTACGTAGATTCCTATTCTCTGCAGATTTAATGAAGGTTTTTAGGTATAATGAAAATAAATGACTTGTCCACATCACCATTTTACGCAGTGAGAAAACCATATATAAACAGTTAGAAAATATATTGTTTGACTGTACATACTTCTGGTGTTATTTGTTTCTACTAAAGCATGTGGTGAAAACGGATACTATTATTTCAGAGTCATAATACAGTGTATTGTTTTTTTTTTTTTTTTTTTTTGTAATTTTTACATCAAAAAATCTATGCAACTACAATGAAATCCATTTTTATGTTAGGCAGTAACAGCAAAAAAAGCTGTTTAGTCAGAACAAAATAAGTATATTAGACTTCAGTAAATCACTTTTATTGATGTGCTTGTCAAAATAACACCATCAGATAAAAATTGCAAAAAAAAAAAAAAAAAAAAAAAGACAAAAACCTTTTCACACAATCTCCTACTCGGGCATTGTAGAAAAGTTAAACTAGGAATTAACCTTATTTCACCTGCTGGATTACTAACTGTTTCACTGAAAAAAAAAAAGACAAAAACCTTTTCACACAATCTCCTACTCGGGCATTGTAGAAAAGTTAAACTAGGAATTAACCTTATTTCACCTGCTGGATTACTAACTGTTTCACTGAACAGATGCAGGAAATTACCTCCATAAAGACAACAGAAATCAGTGGAGTTCCCCAAGAATTCTGTGCCAGGACCCCTCTTGTTTGGCATTTACTTCTCCAAAGTAAAAGACAAAAAGAAGGGCTTTGGCTGATTAAGTTTGCAAATGATTCCAAGCTAGAGGCAGTCATATCTCTAAATGACTTAGACATCCTGCAGGAAGGTTTGTCTAACACACTGACAATACACCCCTAAGATTTGACCTATTTTACAGCATTAGAGTATTGTTAATAATTAGGCTGGGTTTCAGCAGTCGAGAATAAAAAGGAATGAACTTACTGGCAGTTTGTTGTGATCAGTAATCATTTACCAGCTATATTTTAAACAATTTCAAAACATAATTTACAGGTGCCTAAAACCACTTACAAAAAAAATTCAGATAATGAAGTTTGTAATTATCCGACTTGCTTGGACTGAATAGATAACCATATTTACACTGAAATAAAATAGAAAACGAGACATACCAAACCAAATATAATTGTTACTATGGACAAATTTACAACATTGCAAGCTATTACAATCAGGGAACACAATTTGCCATAATGGCATGAAGAAGAATTAAAATCCTTATCAAAAATGTTTACTGTATTACAGTCTTCATAAAGATTGCAATTAGAAAAAAATAAACACGGATTATAATTGTTCAACATGAATAGATTAATATAAACATGAGGATTTTTGGGGAATGATACTTTAATAAACTAAAAATAAACATTCTAACTGATCTACTTTCAAACAACCAAAAAGGGTACAAAATTTCAAGACCAGTTTGCACTGATCTTGAAGACACATAATTAGATTTTTGTAGTAATGTTCAGTTTGATTTTCTTCCATTACTTTTACCTGTCGCAGTAGTATGGCGGTAGCATTGTTACCTCACAGCAAGAGGTTCTCCCGTTCGATTCTCGGCTGGGCTTGGGAGTGCCTTCTGTGTGGAGTCTGCATGTCCTCCCTGCGGTTGGGTAGCATTCGAAATACATGCATGCATAAATGGGCATGCCTTCGTTGAAGGTTGAATGTCGAGCTGGCACCTCGGCATTTTATAAAAATCTACCGCCAATCATTAGCGGATCGGAGTTCTGCTATGGTGACCCCTTACCGGGAAAAGCCGAAAGACAAACAACAACAACTTAATGACTAGCCTACAAGCTTTCAAAGACTTTCATTTGAGGATTTTACATCAGTCATATTAAAGGAAGTACTGCACCATCAACTGCATAAAAACAAGACATTCTGAGTTGTAAGATGGTAGTGATTTTAGATTCTTGAAATTAGCAAATGATTTTTGTTCTTGTGTAGCCTATAATTTAATAAACTGAAGGCAACTCTTGGGATAGTCACAAGACTCCTAATTCTTACAATCCCGTGTGGCAACAGAAAAAAGGCCAACAGCACAAGGTAAATATAAAAAAACTGTTTAATAAAGAAAAGTTGAGCACTTTTGTTCCTAACCATAGGAACTTCATCAAAACAAATAATCATACACAATTTCACACATCATACAAATTAGTAAAAAAAAAAAAAACTAATAATTAAGCTCCCTTGTTAAAACCAACCAATGAAAAATCAAGTCACTGAAAAACCATGAATAATGAAATAACCCCAGGATTTTAAAAGGAATAGACAGTGTAAAAACATGTCAAACTTCCAATTGCTTTAACTTCAATATTGCAGTGATGGAATATGCAGCATTTAACTGGGGAGGGGGGGTAGCATTCAACAGTAGTTGCCACTTCAGTTCATTTATGTCCAAATGTTCAGCAACAATATAATCCATTGGATCATTGACCACCTGATCGATGATGGTAAATTTTGAAGAATGCATAGGGAATACTGCAATATGTCTATAAAAGGCATTTGTATTTTTGCATTTCCTGATATCTGACAGATGTTCATCAACCCTCCCTTTTAATTTCATAGAGGTGTTGCCCACATAAAAGGCTGGGCATGTATTACAGCATACAATACAAACAACTTGTTTTGACATGGGCATTGAGAACATCGACCAGACCACATTTGGCCATGCCCTTTTTCCTATTAGAGGAAGTAACATTACGCTATAACACTTTTTAAAAGCTACATCTTTTTTATACACGATATGCGGTCTCTCCCCAAGTTTATTAATTAAACAAAAACATTACGCAATTCTTTTTGAGACAATTGAAGATGGCTTGGTTGTCTAAGGTGTATGTGGTGATAAATAACTTCTATTGATAAGTGCCTCGGATTTTCATAATTTCTCTAGTTGTGCCACCCACCTCACCAATATCTTTGTGGATGCCAGCATGCTTATTATTAACCTCTAAAATGGGTTTATAAAAAACTGTATGACTTTTTCCTTAATATTTTTCTAAAAATACTTTAGGATAGTCTCTCCTGATAAACATGTCCAGAACATTATCCCAGTCTTTCAGGAAAACTTGGGTATCCATAATCATCCTTCCCATTCTCACGAGTTGGCCCTTAAACACAACCTTTTTCTGATGTGAAGAATGCCAACTCATGAAATAAAGATATGTGCTGGAAAAAGTGGGCTTACAATAGATATTAGCAAAAAAAAAAAGCCTTGTACTATAAATTCTTAGTTATTTCCATATCTAAGTAGGAATTTTTCTCCTTGATAGATATAGGACCATGAATTTTTAAAAATGGTACAGTACTTTTAATACAGTTAAAAATGTTGACCAATCTATTCTTGGAATCAGTCCATGAAATAAAAAAATATCCAAATAGCATGTATAAAAGGCCCAACATTGTGAAAAAACCCTATTAAAATATATTCCCTCTCCCACTGGGCCATAAAGAGGTTCGCAAAACTGGGGGTGCATTCCGTCCCCATAGCCACCCCCAGTGAATTGCCTAAAATAATGATCTTTAAAAATATGAAATTGTTCAAAAGTACCAACTCCATAAGTGTAGTGATGGTGTTGATATCATTGGAATCTAGCGATTGTCCACCAATGCATCCTCAAACCAGATCAAACCTCAGGTCAGTCAACAATTTTGAAGGAATGGGTCCCAGGTGGGGACTCAACGGATTTATAGGGATGCAGTTATTAATAGTTGAGACAGTCTCGGAATTCTCCTTACCCAGCCTATACCTAGTGGTTCTAATTCTGTACCATTGTTCAATCAATTCGATTTTCACGTCTGGAAAAATGAATAATTTTGAATTTGAGACTCTACAGAGTAATCCTAACAGCTCTGGCAACCAGTGGACTGTTTCGGATCAGATATTCATTTTACAAAAGAAGTTAATGTCATTTAAGAAATTACAACTAGAGAACAGCTATTTGTTAAAAAAAATATTGCATATTGCCAGCAAGCAGGTCCTTAGAGGGCTGAGGTTATGGACATTTCCTGATGGGGTGCCAAAAGGTTCTGAATAGTCCAAGGAACTTCTGGACATTTTAAATAAAGGTGGCTGTGATATTATGAAACTTATGGTCAAATATAATGATATACATATTGAATTTTTGTATAGGGAATTACCTTTCTGAACAATCCAATCATTAAGGACATCTTAGACCATTATGAGACTATTATCCAAATATTTTAAGAAAGTAGACAATTTATGTAATGAATAACAAAAACAAACCGAACTGCAGCAACCAAACGAAATTGTAAAACTGTAAAATTCCCCAAAGCAGGCAGAAGACAGCTCGATATGCAGCTAAATCCGCAAACTTGATGAACCAGCAAGTAATCATACCAAAAAACTTTATTGCAGAGAAAGAAAGTTAGCGCTTTCACAGTAATACTATACCGCTTCTTCAGACAAACATGAATGGGGTCAGAATAACTTATATGCAAATTACATCATCTCAAACAGCTTAACAGCCAATAGAACAAACATTCATGCAGCCACATTCTCAGCTTAAAGGCGTATAAAGTAGATAATATTTACTAGCATAAAATCTGATAAAAAATAATAATAAAAACATTAGCACAAATAAATAAAAAAGCATGAAAGATATTCATAAATATGTAAGCAAACAACAATAAACACCCTACAGTCATTTATTCCTTAACACAGGCTTAATGGGGACATGATCATTCAACCCCATAATTAGGTGTGCCCCCAACCTCAATATCCACTCTAACTCAACCACCACAGTACAAGTCACTATATCACCACCTCGCTGACCTGGGCTGATCACACATAATACCTGGAAGACAAAGTTATGTTCAGGGCCAGTAAACAAAACATGTTTCGCTAAGGCACTAAAATCATATTGCTTCTTCATGCAATACACATGGTCCCTAATTCTTTCTTTTAAGCTCCTGTTCATCTTACCAATGTAGAATTTATAACAACACTGA
The DNA here is from genome assembly GCF_019279795.1 of Protopterus annectens. NCBI lineage: Eukaryota > Metazoa > Chordata > Ceratodontiformes > Protopteridae > Protopterus > Protopterus annectens. The sequence goes on from NC_056733.1 coordinate 1,507,742,315, forward strand.
CAATGTGCTAAATAAACCACATTCCTGGTGGAGCAATCAGCAGATGCCCTCAACTTCCACAAGCAGCCCTGACAGGGTGCCTAAAGAACCTAGACTCATCTATAAATTGACAAAAATTGCATTTATGACATTTAGGTGTTTCCATCAAAGCTTGGGATCCAGACATAACATGTCTAGGAAAACATAACTGTTGCCTTAAATTACTGTGATTCTTATATACAAATCTGGGGCCATCTGCTAATATATCGGAATATCTGCTGTCAGTCTGTAAAATATGTAGAACAATGGCGTGTTAACAGGAAGTGATGAATGCAAAAGCTTCAAATGACTGTTGGAATGGGCCAGCCCCTTTAGAGCAGGAGCAAGTCCAGAGGTCAGAGAGAATGCATAGCAAGGGAATGCCAAAGAATATGGAGTTAATATTAAGGACTCTTACACCACCACCCTTCCAGTACTGGTAAAAAAAAGACTCTATGGATGACTTTACTAGATACAGTTTTACACATAAACAGATTAATGTTAAGTATGGAGATCTTTTATCCAAAGGGCTGCGTTTCATACCAGCCAGATAGGCTAATATTGCTGAAACTCTCACTGATTTCAAACTTTATATCCGGAAATTAAATCTTGCCTTGTGGTTCATACAGAATTTACCTAGTTGAAATGTTAATACTGTCAGTAGCAGCAGTGTGTTCAATCTTACTTTAAATAATGTTCTTATGATGTTTAACAAACTGTATGAATATGAAATTAGAAATTTATGTTCTCAACCTCTAAGAAACAAATATTTTAACATGTTGAGCAATAAAGTTGCTTTATTTAAAGATATTTGGCAAAATAGAAATGTGAGAGTGATGAAACTGGACAGGGTGGGGTGGTGTTTATGATTAGTGAAAACTATAGTATTCTTCAGTGTGTCCTCCTTTAGATGAGATGCTTAGTAACTCCCAGCCTGTTATTGGTTTGCCATCCATTCCAGTGGCGGCTGGTGACTTCAAATTAAAGGGGAGCTGCAAGAGACAGCTGAATGGGTGGGGCCAATGGAAAGGGGTGGGACCAACTAGAAAGGGGTGGAGCTATGCTCAAAACCACAACAACTGGAACTTTAATTAAATACGCTGCCCTGGGTGTCAAACCATCATTACGAGAGTCCAATCAAGACAAAATGAACTGTAGAAGAAAAAAATATTTCAATGCATTGGCATGACAATTTACTTAATATCTAGATGGAAACACAAAGGTTGTGAGGCATGAAAAAATAAATTGCTTTTTAAATACATTACTGGAATGCCAGTCAAAATCAAGTATAAAAAAAAACCACAAGCAGCACTCAGCTCAAACCACTTCTCCTTGTTCTGCAGTTCTAATTATAATTTATATTCAGCTTTATAAAATTACCAAGTAACATGCTGAAAGTAGCAATCTCTATGATACCCCCACTTGTAAAAATGTTTCTTATCCAAAAAAAGACCTGCTGCCTGACAACAACTATCTACTTGTTTCATGGAGAACACATGATCAAAGTAAAAAATGAACAGCGAACAAGAAACAAGCTCAAGACAAATTGCTTAAATGATTACTGCACAGGTTATGGACCACACATGATAGATTGGCATTCTGTTAAGTTTACGGGTAAAGCCTGCAAAGATAAATGCAAGTCTCCAACAAATGTAATGAGCTTCTGAAAATACTGTAATCGTGTCCTTTATTTCAAATACTGTCATATGCATTTCAATACCTAAGGCTTATTCATTATCTAGTTATGTAAATATTCTCTGCATGGCAACAATGAAAAGGCTTTCAATGCTGGTAATTCTTTAACAGTATGCTTATTAAAGCTTACTTGCATCTTACAATCTCTGACAAGCTTACCTGATGGTTATTAAAGCATTGCTACTTTAATACAGAGCAACAGGGCACTGCAACAGCATGCATTTTCAGAATAATAAGAAGCAAAAATCAACAGTATAAAAATATGACAGAAAACCAGAACATTCTGCAAAATCAAGGACAGATGAAAAGCCACGGTCATACTTGTAGTCTACCTTGGATGGAGGAATAATCTGTACACTTATACTGCATAACTGCTTCTTGCCTTGCTTGGACACATCCAGAGCCACTACAATGGGGAGTGGAGTGCAACAAGTAGGTCACAGTTTGAAATGTCTCTGGCTGACAGTGATGGCTCTGACACTCATACCTCTCAACCTCAGAGCAAGAAATCTGGACAAAGCCATACACAGAAGTGGGACACAGGCCCAAAAATAAAGACAATTTTTAAATATTGCTCTTATAAACTTAGAAAGATAATAGAATAGTAGTAGGTCTTGCATTAGTATGAAGTTTTGAAGGGTATGAAATCTGAAACTCAAATGTCTGCCGTTATTTTCTAACTTCACTCTTTAATGATTTGCTACTAATTTGCCAGAAAAACACAATTTTATGAAAAACAGACCAAATATGTTATGCAAAAATATAAAATTGCCACACAATACAGCTGGGAGCCTGTCAAAGAAGGGACACCTTTTTAAAATTCATACTGTTAACTTGAGCAGCTGACAATAAGAGCATCTACACGCATTTCTGAAATAAAAGTAATCTATAACTCTGATCATTACAGTTATTTATAATTGTAAACCCTCCACATTTTCTTCCAAAATTGCCGTTTTGCAGAGGGATTATTAAAGCGAGAGCAACATATTCCTAACTCTATAAAGCGATTTATTTGCACGTACCTCTCCACCTCTTAATGTAGGAAATCTGGATATGGCCAAATATATTGGGGGAACATACAAACAGTACTAAAAAGACAGTTGATAGAATAACAGGTCTTGCTTTAGCATGCATTTTTCTGAAGGTTATGACGTCTGAAACTCAATGTCTGTCATTATTTAGTGACTTCATTCCTAAATGATTTGGCAGAAAACCACAAATTTTATGAGGAACAAACCAAAAATAAGACGCAAAAATCTATTCATTCTGCAAAAGTCTGGACAGTTGAGAGGTATAGTTCAGCCAGGGCTGTCTGAGTTTGCTGCCCTCCCCCCCCTCACAAAATCATGGTCAAATGGAGCGTCCCCACTGCAGCCATTCCAATGCCCCATTCCTTGGTTATTTTTCCCCATTTGCCATAAACACTGTAATGTGCATACTGCTTTACTTCTGCGATGATATGGATTTCATTTGAAAGTTTTATTTTATATTTTACAGCATAAACTCTAATAGATATCTGCTAAACAAAGCAATGCAGTCTCACAATGAAAATAGACTTAGCATTAAAACTTCTCTGCCCTTGAAACTCACATTCATTGAAACAGCATTGAAACCCACATTCAAAGAAAATACATTTTGCCAGTGGCAGATAAAGATTAATTTTGGGCTGTTTTCAAATCATAGGCCCCTTGAACATGAAAATACACATGCTCTTTGATACACCTTCCCGACTGTATTAAATTATATTCCTTGTTTCCTTGTACAATACAGTACAGTTGAACTGCCCAATTCAGAACATTTCCATCATAAAAGTCTACTCAAACTTCAACAGTCCACCAGTATCAGTAAATATGCACAATCTCTGAAGAAGTAAAAGCCATCTAAATAATTCCACATTAAATAAATCTGTTAACTAATGAAGAGGTTACTGCTAGCAAACAAACTTTATATGTCATTGTTTCATCTACAAATAAAGTGCCTGTTGCCCTTTAGGAATAAATTTCTTATGTTGCATTAAAAAAATTATAATGCTAGTAATATCGCAATAGGGAATGGATGGCAAACTGATAACAGGTTCATAGTTACTAGGTATCTTTGCCAAAGAGGACTGCAGCATCCATCCCCTTTAAAACAGAGTACAGTATCAGCAATGGATCTACCTACTGTGGGAGTAGAACCCACAGCCTTCTGCATCAGAAACAGGTACACTACCTGTTGTGCTATTTACAATGCAACCAGACTTGGCATTAGCAGCACTAAACTTTTGTTCTCCTGCAGCTCTCAGCTCCTTGTAAAATCTACTCGACACTCGGCTGTATCTCTGAACTTTGCAGCACAAGAAATCTGGACAAAACCAAAATTTATTTGGGGGAGGGGGGACAAAAGCCCAAAAACCAGGGACACATTTTAAACATCGCTTGCATAATGTTGGAAAGCTGCTAGAATAAAATGATGTGTTACCACCATACATTTCACTGCCAAGTATTGAACCCAGGTCCCTGTGCAAAACAGCCAGAGCAACATACCACTATGCCAAATCATCTATTTTTATGAAAGAAAGGAAGACTGAAACTTAAATGGCTACCATTTAGTGAATTCAGTTCTTTCCATAGCTGTCAACATCTTAGCACATAACACATGAACAAAGCCAATAATGGGGGAATACAGCCCCCAAACATATTCAGTGAGTTCAGTTATCATCATAGCTCTCAACCTTAGCACAAAAAACCTGGATGAAGCCAATAATGGGGGAATACAGTCCAAAAAATAGGGATAAATATCCACTGAGGACACCAGCGCAAATCCACAGAAACACAGGGAGGACATGTAGACTCCACACAGAAGGCACCCCAGCCAAGAATCAAACCAGACAACCCATAGCTGTCATGCAACACTGCTACCACTGTCTGTTTTAAGTAACAAAAATACAAAAAACACAGATTTTATGAGGAACAGAACAAATATGAGGCAAAAATCTGCAAATGTTTTAGAAATGGTGGTGGGTTGGGAATTCAGGCTCTTGTCACTTGGGCCCAAGGTACAGGATTCAAGCCTTATTCTGTACCCACCACCATGAAGCAACTGGGGCATCACACAGACAGACAGACAGACAGACAGACAGACACACACACACACACACACACACACAACCTGTCTCCAGAACGGCCATGCGATCCTGTTTCCCCGATGTCCATATGGCACACACACACCCTGCCTGTCTCCAGAATGGCCATGCGATCCTGTCCTGCATACTGGTCTTGGTCCTGTTTCCTCGATCTCCATACGGTGATCCTGTACTCGGTCCTCCATACTGGCATGATCCTGCAGCTGTCCTGTCCTCCATACTAGCCCACGTTTACTGGTCTCGGTCTCCCGCAAGATGTGATGAGGCTGGAGCCCCCTGCTATTGGTCCAGACTGCAGGTGATGCAGTCTGGTGTCCTTCTGGTATGTGCAGTCTTCACCGCACAGATCTCTGGGTTGGAAGGGTGGAGTTTACTCCCTTCCCTATCCAGATTGCCTAACTGAGCAGTCTGGAGCTCAGGAATGCCTGAGCATGCGTGCTTGGAGTTCTGGTCTGCCTAACACAGCTGCCAGGAACTAAGCACGCATGCACGGAGTCCGAGATGTTTTTTATTTTTATATGTTCTACGGGGGACTGGAGACTTTATCTTATGCACAGGTGGGGGACCCATTTTACAGGTGGAAGGGCTGCCGTCCGACAGTACTATAGCACGAGCCGCCCCTGATCCATTCCCTATAGCAATATTACCAGCTTACCAATTAATTTCTATATTTGTTTAATGCATTGTAGCAATGTATTCTTCAAGAGCAGCAGGCACTGAATTTGTAGATGAAACACTGAAATGTAAAGTTGTTTACTAGCAAAATCCCCTTCATTAATTACAGTTTTCTAATGTGGAATTCTTAAGGTGACTTTTACTTCTGCAGAGATTGTATATATTGACTGATATTGGTGGATTGTAATGACAAAAGTTTGAGTGGCCTTTTATGGTTGAAATATTTTGAAATGAGCAGTTTTGTCATTATTAGGTTATATATTTCATTTCATTGTTTACTAGAAAATGTTTCAAACTACAAATTTAAAATGTACACTACCAAGTTGTGTACTACACAAGGAATATAATTTAATAAAATCAGGAAGGTGAATCAAAGAACGCCTGCTTGTATACATTGTCCTAGAAATGTGTACAATGGGCCTGTGGTTTGAAAACAGCACAAAGGTGAATTTTATCCACCACTGGCCAATGCATTTTCTTTAAATATGGGTTTCAATGAATGTGAGTTTCAAGGGCAGAGAAGTTTACTGTTAATGCTAAGTCTGTTTTCATTGTGAGACTGTATTGTTCTGTTTATTAAATGTCCATCATTGTTTGTGCTATAACATTTGAAATAAAAGTTGTAAATTAAATCCAATTAACTGTAACTATTGTAGAAATAAAGAAAAAAAAACAGTATGCACACAGAGGTTTGAGCAGCGTTTATGGTAACTGGAGAGAAACAGCCAAGTAATGGCACACTAGAATGGCTGCGGGGGGGGGGGGTGTATGCTATGTGGGTGTGAGTGGGGGAGCCTGATCTATTTCCCTGCCTAGGACCCCATTTGGCCATGATCGGCTCTAAAGTAAATGCTTTTTTTCTTCCTCTTGAATGTGTCTTTGCATCCATTCGGCAATGCATGAAAACCTAGTACAGGATTGGAAGGAACTACAGACAAGATCAGAGAAAGCCATGGTTATTTTTTACATTAACAGCAGCCTTTTAGTTGTCCAGTACTACAATTTAGTAGAGAATTTTGCTGTGGAAATATTTTTGTTTGTTTTTATTTATTTTTTTGTTTGTTTTTGTTTAAGTGAACCCAGTGAACTGGATTAATCACAGCAAGTGAATCACCCAGGGCATTGTGGACTACCAGAATGAAGATATGCGTTTTTTACGTGAATATAACCACATTTTTTTCTTATTTTCAGAGGGGAGGGCAGGCTAGGATAGTGTGTGTGTGTGTGTGTGTGTGTGTGTGTGTGTGTGTGTGTGTGTGTCTGTGTGTGTGTGTTTAATTATTTTCGAGTTTGACTAGTGTGTGTGCATTTGTTTAAATATTTTGGTAAGTTGGATATCTTCTGTTTTTTTTCATTGCACTCCTCTGCCCTCTTTTTGTTAAGGTGTGGTGGGGGGAGTAGCTAGCTGGGCTGTGGATTAAAGTAACTTGCCCTTTCACTTACTCAGAATAAATTCTGACATTAAGGCTGGCAAGTGAATATTTGTGTGAATAAAGTGGAATATATTTATCCTTTTTTTTTGGGGGGGGGGGGTTGGCCAGCTGTGCTGTGGATGAATGCAACTTGTCCATTTTAATTGGCGGTTTAAATTCCACCCTTAAGGTCCATTTGTGTGTATAACTCTGAGTATTTATGCTTGGGGGGGGGGGGTCAGCAGTAATTTTTCCCTTTTCATATTATTTTAAAGGCTGACTACAATTTATTTGTGTGAAATACATTAAATTTCTTTTTGGATGTTGGGTGGCTAGATGTGCTATGAGATCTTATCCTCTTTATTTGTTCAGCTTAAAGTATGTTACTAAGGTCTGGCAAGTGAGCATTTACATGAAATAAATTGGAATATGTATGTTTTTTTTCCATGGGATGGGGTGGCTAGCTGTGTTGTTGTTGAAATAATTGGTGTTCAGTTTAAAGTTGGCCATCAGTGTCTAGTGTGCATCTGTATGAAATGAATTTGAATTTGAATATTGTATGAAATACATTTGAAACTGTCCCCAGTTTTACAGATTGTTCTTGTATTTGCTTAATATGTTTGTATTGCAAGTTACTCTCATATTATTTGCTTAGCTTATATCTGACTTTACACGACTAGTGTGTATTTGCATGGAATATACTAATACTACATTTACTCTGTCTCTCTCACTGTGTGCTGTATTTGCAAAACCAAGCTGAAACTGCTCGTTTTTGCAAAATGCCCCTAAGTTTGCTCCATCTTGATCTGTTCCTAATATAATTTGGGGTCAACTTTCCTCATATGATACCAAATCCCAGACTACTGGGTCAACTCTTAGCGGTGTGTTCAATGTCATATTCTACTTTCCAAAGGAGGCGATAATGCATTTTTGACATTTAGCTTTAGTCCATGATTCTGCCACTAGTTATTTGGAGATGGTAGGGCCGGGGTTGGGGTGGATGTCTCCACTTAGGATTAGTTTTGATATGCATGAGGTTATTAGTTTTCTCAGTTTTTGAATGTGTTTGTTTATTAAGGAAACGTTATGATTGTGCTCTGTGGGTAATAGGTATGGTGGGAGGGTTACTATGTTAAGTTGTAGGGATGCTTTATGTTTGAGTAATACAGTTGGTAGAATATGCGAGGGGTGCATAGGGATGGTTCTTGAGTTGGTGGGAGGGGAGCTGAGTGAGGGTGAGACATGAGTGGTGGTGTGAGTAATAGTAAAGTGGTAGTGGTTGAGTAGGGGAATGATGGAGTTTTGGTAGGATGTAAGATATGCAAGGAGAGTGCATGCAATGAGCATAAGTAAGGTATGCTTGTACATGTTAGCTGAGGAGGAGTGATAGTAGTGGGAAGATGGAGGAGGTAGTGTTGGGTTTAGTGCTGTGTTTGGCTACTGGAAAGATGGGAGGGGTTTCTGAGTGTAATAAAGGTAGGACCACTGGGGCCGGGAGGGAATAGGGAGCAGGGTGGGGAATGTAGCAGGTAGATACCCTATTAGTTGCTCTTAAGAGGGGACTGGAAACAATTAGGTAACAGAGTAAACTGATGAATGAACATATGATAGTGAATGTGGAGACTCAGGTAGGTACCCTGTATTTCCACAAACTATCAGTTAGCTGTGCCCCAGTTCAGGCAGTTTTAATAAGTTCTATGGCAGAGCCGAGCATGAGATGCTGAAAGGGTGGTTGTAGTTTTAAAAATGGTGCCTGTCACAGGTAATATTTATTAACTTTGAGATTGGCTTAAGGTAATAAACAGGGAAGGGGGAGAGGGTAAACAAGGGTGTGAGCAGGCAGTTCTTATGTACTGCTGCTAATGAGCCAAAGCAAAGACAAGTTTGTGTTTAAGAAACAATCAGAATTGACCAAGGACTGCTCTGAAACTAAGTCATTTCTTAACTATTTCTCAGGTGGAAAAACAGGATAACCTTGTATCAGTAGGTTACTGTGGTCTCAGTTTAAATTAACAAACACACAGTATTTATCAGTTATGGATACTATTTGCTAACAGAAGGGAATAAAAGAGAAAATGGAGGATGTGTGTGTGTGTGTGTGGTGGGGGGCTGCTTACAAGCCAAAGCAGAGTGCTCTCCAGGGGAAATGAATATTGGCTCAAACAGGTAGACACATACTCAAAGTTAACTTTAGCTGTTTGCAGACAGTTCAGACCCGGACTGCACTTTTCTTATAAGAATGATAAAGGTCGTACCACAGTTGAATACTTAAGAGTGGTGTTAGGTTCAAAGTTAACTTTAACTGTTTGCAGACAGTTCAGACCCAGACTGTGCTTTTCTTATAAGAATGATAAAGGTGGTACCGCAGTTGAATATTTAAGAGTAGTGTTGGTTTGGAGAGACACTGAGCTCCTCATGGGGCCTGTAGCTGAGTGGATTTTTCTTTTTTATCTTTGTTAAATAAGTAAATCTTCTGTACTCAGGTCTCTTTTTTCAGGGCTGACCCAGGAATACTGTCTCATTGTACAAATTGATTACAGTGCCACACCATGCAAATGAAGATGGAAAGAATCAAACCCCCATACGTGGACTACAGGAAGCAGCTCATTAACTATTCAGACCCTTAATACTTTATGTTATCTGTCTAACCAATTGGACCACAGCCTAGTGGAAGACCAAGCCGAGGAGGCAGAGAAAGTGGATCCTGAAGAGGGAAAAGAAAGTCCTGCAACAAAGGAGCAAATCGAAACAGAAAAAGTAATACCACCCTATCTAATAATTAGAATCTCATGATATTGTTCATCTAAGCCAAAATATAAGTCATTAATGTGGGTATGAGTTTTCTCCCATCCATAAATGGACACTTAGTACTTAATTTATCTGAAGTTCTAGGATTGTTTTCTAGGAATTTGTCCTTGATAACTGTCTGTCTCATGATGAACAATGATAACACTACACAACCAAAAATAGTGCATGCATTTGTACCCAGTAGACATCCCCTTGTAACTGTTTTTTTTTTAAGTAAGTTGTAAGCAAGAGATTTGGGGGATAGCATCTGGCACATTGGAGCTTTCACAAAAAAATTGAGAAAGACAGGCCGAAAAATGGTGTCCAAGAGGGGTTTTTCATTGGCACCAGAAAAAAATATTGCATAAAAAGCTTTCCCCCATTGATCTGGGGCATCTGGTTCTATGACAACTACATAAAGCATTTGTTTGATAACTGGGAGAAACAGGCAGGTTTGATTTGAAGAATAAGGGAGGATAACTTTGAAAAAGAAGGAGGATTTCTCACAGCCATGTATAATTCTTTTGAACAACCGTTAAAACCAATTTGCCTAAAACAATCTGATGCTCAGAAAGGTGGAGATCAAGTCTCTGGTAGAGTTGAAGGGAATGATAGGGAGGGGAAGGGAGGAAAGAAGAATGTTGTGATTGTCCCTTTTTCTGGAAGGTTCCCTCATTTTTCTTTGAATTTTCCTGCATTTTTTTCGTGTAAGTCTGTATGCTACAACCTTATTGAGACTGTTTATTTTGCCTTCTGTAAAAGGAACGTGAGTTTGCAGGAAAAGATTTAGCAAAGTTACAGAAGGAGGGCTAATATTCCAAGTAACACCCTGAATCAATTTCCCTTTTCAAATTGTTTGAGCACTTCAATTGCAGAAAGATCAAACAAAACTTCCTTTTTTAAAGGAGAATTTATAATTTCAGATTTAACATCATTAGAAAACATCCATGTATGCACCCATGTAAATTGCTTTACAACAGAAGCATAAATTACTGATCTAGATGCAGAGTCAGCACAGTCATAACAGCACTACAATAAATTCTTGAGACTTCAAAGATGACAACTTCAGAAGAGGGAAAACCGGGAGTGATGCCACTCATTTTGTTGGAAGAATCCAAAACATATTTTAAAATGTGAGCCTGATAATGTAGAATTATAAAGTCTAAAATAGCGGAAGAATAAATGCTCTTCGCCGATCTGTCAAAAGATTTCCTATCTTTGTCAGAGGAGGAGGAGGAGGGGATAGAACTAACCATTTTTTTTTTTGACTATGACACAGAAGTAGCTGCGGGATTAAATCTTGAATAAGAAAACAAATATTTATAAGACTGAAGAACCTTATAAAGTCTGTCTGCCTTTTTTAGGGGCTGCAGGTTGACTGTCAGGTATATTGCAGGGAATTTCAAAAACATCCTACATAGCTGGTAAAAGAGGAGGAACAGGAGAAGGCTGTGACAATTCAAATTGTAAGAAATTTCATTTCTTAAAAAATGTAGAATATTCATCTTTTTCCACTGAAACATCTTATTCACTCAAGAAACAGATTCAGAAAATGAAAATTCCTCTAATGGACACTCTGACGAAACACTTTCCTTAGAGTCCAAATCAGGTATTTGGCAGAAATATCAAAAGATGCCCATTCTTAGCCCGTTTCTTGATCAACTGAGAGGAAACCATCAGAAAAAAAGGGAATCTACCAAAATTTCAGTTACTTTTTAAAGATTCTAATGCCTGCGATAAGCCTTTAGTGAAGCCAGTAAACTCTTCCTTATCAACAGAAAAATAGTCAGAGGAAGATAAATGATTACATCTCTGTCTCTTTTCTTTAGGGACATCCTTAGCAGGGGACCACTAATGCATTTACCTTTACCTTGGGGACCAGCTTTTTTAGCTCAGCTATGTATGGATGTGCTCCTCATTCTGTCAAGCAAGGCAGAAAAGAAGGACTCTTCCTTGCCCAGAAAGGACACCTGCACAGCCACAGAGGACAAGGCTACCCCCCTGTCCATGCTGCCTGAACTGACAACAGCAGAATGATCCAAAGAGAATAAGTGAGTAGTTTCAAGAATAAGTAATGGCCACAGCAGTCACCCACCAGTGTCTGTAGCATAGATGGAGCCCATTGTGTTGCAAAGGCTCCTGTGAGCTTCATTTTCATAGGTCCATGACACCAGTATGTTGTTTCAGTGTTCGGCTGAAAACAGATGCAGATTCCCAGTTTAAACAGCTAGAAAATTCCAGAGAGGAGTGAGTCATCAACAGTAGTGTTCACAAGGGAAACACACAATGGGGAGCATTCATGAACACCTACACTAAGTGTACACCAAGTGTACACAATCTGTATTAAAGAACACCACTATCACATTTTTTGTGCCATCTATTAACTCAGAAAGGTAGCACTTAGTGTGCAAGCAGTCTACACTTCTATGGTTACCTTTATGAATCTCCCTCAATATTTAAGGCTGCAAGAAAATCAGTAAGAAACTAAATTAGGACAAAGGTGGGTGTTATGCGTGTGTTGTCTATTCTCTCAGAATGGTGTATGCTTAGTGTAGGCGTTCATGAATCCAGTCTGATGACATTCCCCAAATATACTTGCCTCAAATAAAATGCATTAAGTTCTATAGAATAAGCACATATTTTTCACACACAGTGTTTCAAATAAGCCAAAACAGTAAAGGTTAAAAACAAAAGATTAACAGCTGCCAGACCAGCTTGTCTTGTGACAGCCCCTAAAATACACAATGTGCCTCAAAACGTACAATTTCTCACATATAACATACTTCACAGACAGTAGAAGCAGCCTTGGCACATGTAGTGAAGTATTCCTGGGCAGGTATAACCAGAGTCGATTATGATGAATAGTTGGTATAGCCTATCGATCTCTGATAAAATGAAATAAATGTATCCCAGATGTCTTTAAATATACAGATGAATTAAAATAACATTTATCCAATAAAGATAAACCGAAGGGATAGGAATAGTACAACCACTGTAATACAATCTCCTTAAGCATATCTCTTAACTGTGCAGATTTTTGCAGAATGTCCAGTTTTCTGGCTCACATTTTAGTTTCTTCCTCATAAAATGTATGCTTTTCTGGCAAACCACTAAGGAGTGAACTCAATAAATAATAATATATATCTAAGTTGCTTTAGAAAGTACATGCTAACACAAGACCATATAGTTTATAAGAAAAATATTTAAAATCTATCCCTATTTTTGAGCCCCTCCCCACATTATGTTAGGCTTTGTCCAGATTTCTTGCACTAACAGGTTGAGAGGTATGTCCTTAAGCAAATATAGGACTGATGAGTATGAGTTTGCATATCATGTCACATTATGGATTACAGATTTGCCTAATGTCTCACAAGAAACAATATTTTAATGGCGAATTACATAAAATGAACTGCAGGTTATGTGGGAAGTAAAAACATGGCTTAGTGGATAAAATATATCAGAGCACTGCTCAAAAAAACAGGAGATGTATTCCAGCAAATGCCCAGGATACACAAATAATGAACACTAATGTAAGATATGAGCGTGTTTGCAGATTTTCTTGACTGATGGTGGTTGGCTGTATTTGTAACATGGTTGTTATTTAATGATCAGTATTTGCATGCAGTGTAGCATGGATAAGCAGCAGAAGTATCATTTTTTCTATACTTCTTTTTTTTATTTGTTTCTTTTGAATTCCGCTATACTGCTGATTATCTTGCTCTCCCACACAACTTCCCCATTTAGTCCACATGTTCACTCCAGGCCCAGGCTACAGTGAGCCCATCATTCCTGTTGCGGAATAGGGCTTTCCACTTTAGCCCTGTCATTACATGTCTGGGCCCATGTAGTTACTGTGCAATGTGCTTTCAATTGCACATTCATGCCACTGAGAGTGAGTGCGACATGGTCAACTGACCTTACCACCCTTGTACTAAGCATGCACAAACCACTACTTCAGTTTTCCCTCTCCATGAAGTGAAGTGAGGAGACTAAGCCTCTTCACTCCTCCCCTCCTAATACCTGCTCCAGGAAGTGCTAGAGACACCTTTCAAGCTCAAGTATATATATCCACTTTATTGACTTATCATCTTTCTTTTTCAATGCAGTTTTAACAGAATATCTGCTTAATAAAATTTGGCTCATATTATTATTATTATTATTATTATAGCGTATCACCAGAAAAAAATAAATCATAATTACTATAGTTTTTTTTTTTTTAAATGCGAAGGGTTAACCATAAAGTATACCGTGTATGCCAGACAATGGATGAGATCTCTGCTAATAAAAATTAACACTACTTACTTTGAGGAAGAAAACAGTACTAATACTTTTTACTATTTTTATCAAGTAAAGTAAAATCCAAAAAACATACAGTTTGTCTATGATATGAAATGAAAAATCAATAACATATAATTTGAAGAAATGAATATAAAAAAATATAAGAATCCTTCTCTTGCCTCTAACAAGTAAAATGTAAATCATTATTAAAGGGGGGGGGCAGTCAGTTGAATCAAAAATAAATTGCCTTTTAAAAATACCTTCGTTCAAAATCTGACTCTTAAAGATTACACATTAAGTTACTTTCATTGCTGTACCTTTTTTTTGTATGAACAAATTACCACTAAAAGCAACCCCCCCCCAGAAAAATAAATAAATAAATAAACTGAACCATATAAACTTTTGACATCCAGAAATATAACGGCTCCCACATGATACCCTGTAATTTGAATACTGGAAGACTCATAACTTTTTAAATCGAGTTACAAGTTCTGTTTAGTAGGCTGCAACACCTGAGATGGGGAGACAGAAAGGCTTACTGTGATTCAGAATCTCTCCCACCACTGATGTTTTTCCCTTGCAGGAGTCTTTATATGGATGACAGTTTTTCTGAGGAAGTTGTACACTAATGCAGGAGTCTTAAAGGCAACTAAAACTGTTCAACTATATAGTCTCCCCCCATTAATGCCAATGGCTCTTGGAGCTATAAGTCTAGGAAGGAAAAAGTAAACATTGTCAAAAGACACCCATTTAGATTTATAGAAATACACATGGTGGGGGGGAGGGTCTAAGTGAAACAGTGTCATGAGGTGACATGTGTCAGTTTAAGTATGACTGTGAACATGTATGTGTGTACATGTCTGTATTGCTTGAATGAGGTTGAAGAAGAGTGTGCGTGTTTGTTTTTAAGTATGCATGCAGACGACTTACCATGAGTGCGAGCTAGCGTGGTGAGGACTTGTGTCAGGATGTCTGAATGTGTGTGTATGGTGGTGGGGGGGGGGGTAACTTTGTTAAAAATGCTGCTAGGGAATATAGTAACACAGTCAGTTCTGACAGCACATTGTTCACTTAAGAGGCACTAATAATGTAGTTCTCTGTGCACCTTTGCAATGTCTCTTAATAAGAATATATTTCCTTTGCACTGTCTGACCCACGTTGGTAACTTAGCACAGTCAGAGATGAATTCTCTGAATCCTAGGGTTTCATTCTCTTGTTTGTGTAGTTTATATGTAACCCTTAAAAAAGAGGCAGTACAATACAAATAATCTAAACAAACAGTAATATATTCTGGTTTGTCATGCCATAACACAAGGAGATCATCCAAAAATCTTACAAACAATATAAAATCAGACATATGCATTTCTGGAGCAATTCTCCCCAGGCCTCCGCTAAAAACTGGCTTTGTTCCAAGTCGGACTTTCCTAGTTAACAAATGTTAACTAAATAAATAAATAAATAAATAAAAATAATATAGGAAGAAGAAAAAACAAAATGCTTCTCCCATTCTGCCAACACTAAATTGGCATATATCGGGGCAGACTTATCACCTTTGGCAACTCCTGAGACTTGATGAAAAAAACTCTCCTTCAAAGTAAAGAAATTATTTTCCATTACCAATTCTATCAGTTTCACTATTAAATTTATTTTAACACTGTGTAACCCTCAAATCTCTATCAAACTGCTGTGAAAAAAATTCCAACCTCCAAATATTTGTGTAAGGAGACGTGTACTGGGAGGTTATCCTCCAGTATTTTTAGAAAGAAGATCTACTCTAAGTTGTCAACCACTTCACCAGAAGCACAGTGTAGTGAAGGCCCAGAAGGTTAGACTGTCAAGGCTTGTAAGTGATGATGAGAAATTTAGTATGGAGATGGTCACATTCATTGGTATGTTTAGAGATAGGGATTAAAGATTACTGGTAACAAAAAAAAAACAGAAATGAGGTAATAAGGAAGCAGGATATTAGTTTGAATGTTGGCCTTGGTACTGGTACCCTCGTAATCATCACAAGAGTGGTGTGATAGTAATCCAGTACAATGTTGATAAACCAGAGATGGTTACAACACTAAATACCTGTTGGGATCTAATCATAGCCCCTGAATTAAAGTTAAAATTTATGGTAAAACCACAAATGGCTTATAGCAGGGTAACAACTTAAAATGACATTTAGAGAGACAAAAGGTATTTAAGTTTAGTGTGCACACATAAAGGATGTTCAAATGTGGGACGTGTAAATTTATATACGATGGTCCATATGTTACTATTACTGGTTACAACAGAACTATCCAATGTCCAGGGTATTGCAACTGCAACACAAAAATGGTTGTTTATGTTGCAACCTGTATGGGGTGCCCAGCTTTTTATGTGGGTAAAACCATAAGAAAGCTTAGAGATCAGATCACTGACCACACTAGAGATATACAAAAAAAAAAAAAAAAAAAACGCAATACCCTATATGTGCATAGTTTGAATTGTAACAATTTTAAAAGGTTTGTGTTTTTTGTTATAGATGTAAATGAAAAAGGAGGTGATTTCAAAACCTTACTGGAAATTAAGGAAACAACATGGCAACTGAGGCTAAATGCTAGGCAGCAACCAAGTATTAATGAATGTTGTACTTTTGCTGGAATATTAAAACATAGGGCAATGATTTGAATTTTTTATGCATTATTTACATTATTTATGTAATCCATCTTTTTTTATAGTTTTAATATAAGGTTTTTAATAAGTAAATAATTGCAGCTGTTTATAAGATAATTTTCAGGAAGTAATAGTATTTATTATTTGCATTTATAAATATTTGCTTTTATGCAACTGGATATTTATGAGCTGCTGAATCATTTACTATTGTTTTTAGCTTGCTAGGTTTAGATATTAAAGGGTTAAATCTTTGTATTTGAAATTTGTTAATTTTTGCCATGTGATGGTTCTTTTAAGTTTATAAGATCATAGATTAGCAATAGGCTACCTTCCCTTGTAGGCCATTTTAAGCCTAGCCAATTACCCCATATGAGACTCAAACCCTGCACCTTGTGTCTGTAAAGCAAACACCTTAATCATTATGCCAACATCCCACCATCTTTAGGTCCACATCGGAAAACTGGCTGGATATGAGTTCAATCCCACTTTTGGTCTCTTCTTCTAGGCAAGTAGGGAAAAGGGCTTCCCACAGATCTTAGCTATTTAAGGGTGATTGTCTTAATTGTTTTTACTCTGATGATGCCCTAGAATGTAGAAGGGCGAAAGTGCTTAGTCTGTGGATGTCTACTATATTTTTGATTAAAATAAGTTATGCCAATGCTGTTGGTTGTGGTGTGCAGTTTTTTTTTTTTTTTTTTTCTTAAGTATCACACCAGTTGGTTCAGTGCTTTTATTTTAGGCCCTTAAGAATCCTGTTTTACTTGCTGTTCAAGGATTCTTGCAAGTTACATTGATTCAGAGACATCTGTACTGTACTGTACAAGATCCATGTACAGCAATACACAAAATATTGTAACGAACATATGAATCTAGCTGCATGCATTTATGCAATCCAAAGGAAGAATTTGAGCTGTGTGTGTGTATGTGTGTGTGTGTGTGTGTGTGTGTGTGTGTGTGTGTGTGGAAATTGAGATTTATTGCAGATGAATGCAAAGTACAACTCTAAACTTGGTCCACAGCAATCCTTGTTTGACATTTTAGCTGGGAAATAAGGAACAATGCTGAAAGTTTAGTTAATAAATGTGGGGCTACTGAACACTTTGACTGGAAAAACAGACACTGGGGTAGAGAGGACAGAGGCATCATTGAGCATACTGTAATAAGAATTCTCTGGGGGACAAGGTCAAGAATGAAAGAGGTAATTCTCCTACAAGTACAGGCTCCCATCAGGCTACATCAAAGTTAGGCAATGATTTTTGAGCAGAGTACCAACAATTCCTAATACTATTGAAATATGTTCACATTCTAGGCACATAAACTACTGTGTGGTGCAGACAAGAAATATTGGGGCTAATGTGGTACTATGATATGCATACATATTTTAAATGTATTGACTACACTAGTCATTAACTACAGTAAATTAATTACAGTAAATATATCAGATCAAGGTTATAAGCAATTCTGTCCTAAAAAAAAAAAAAAAACATCATAATGCTCCTGGGCACTGGACTTCAGTAAATTGCAAACCAAAATGTCCTTATGTGCTAATTTGCCTTGGTACTGGTGCAAGGTATTATCTACCCCTATGTCTTCAGAAGTCTGTAAAGTTTTGAAATGAAAAGTACAGAGGGAAAAGGGGCAGTGAGCTATTACAAAAACACTATAAAAAAAGGAATTAGAAAGGTGGAGTGTCTAGAATGGTCTAGTAAATATATAACTAGATACTACACTTGTAGATGCCCTTCCTGGAGATTAGAAGAAGCAATGTGTGTCATATAGGTCCACACAATCATTCGGGGCAAAAAGGGAGAGAATTACCTGGAAAAGACAGAGTGGGTTGGGGGAGGTGGCATATTGAGCAGAAAGATGAAATCCACTACTCCCTGGATACAGAATAGTACATTATCAGAGAAAGAAATATTACATTTCACAAAGAGAGTTGTAGGCACACCAAATAAATTACTGAAGACAGGATCCACAGCCATGGGACATGGGGAAAAGGGGTGAGGTAGAAGTGAAGTGAGCCCTGGACAGGTGCTAGCATGTTAAATTTATTTAAGAGGCAAACTAGATAGCCAAATCGTCTCCTTTTGCTCTTAAACAAACAGAATGTAAGACAAAGTTTGACAAACGGTAGCATATGTATGTGCCACAGTTTTAAAATGTATATGCTTGACTTAGGATGTTATGACCAATGCAGCTAATGCATAGATGTAATAATTTCTGCAAACATTATCGATGTAATCTTACAGAATTTAAAGACATTGGGAAACAGCAATCTGTATCAACAAGCGAGCATCGGCCCTGTCATCAATAAGTATCACATACAACAAAATACATATATGCTTTGAAATAATGCTATGCAGTGAAATGTTAATGCTTTAATAGTGCACTCTCTCTTATGCCTCATTAGGACATCCATTATACTTCAATACTTTTAATACATTTAATGAGTTCTGAGTACCAATATTTGCCAATGGGAAATGTTCCCATATACCTCTACAAAGAACATAACACAGACAAGTTAAGCAAAGTGGCTTCTAGTAATTGCAAATTACAGTTCAAGATCTTATACATAACATTTTAAAGCCTTTAGATGTGCATTTAATTTGTCTTTTATCACCTTTAATGATGCTGCCAACATACTAAGGATCATTTAGTTGAAACCAGGAGACCCTATAGAACAACACAACTACAGCCGCTAACTAGCCCATGAATAAGGATCTAATAATAACTAAACATTTTACTCTTAAGTTCACAATGCCTTTGCATTTCTTTTATTTATCCCTTTGTACAGCCTGTCAGTCTGAGAATGTGTTAAAGATTTATCCCAGTAAAAATAACCTTATGCGTTTGCATTCATAGTCAGATTTATTGAAAAGGACTCTAATTTAAGCATTGGTTCTACTTAAAAAAAAATGCAAAATACTGTTATGTGCATTTTATATCTCTAATTACCTTTATTTGCTTGGAAATTTTAAATTAAAGACAAAACCTCATCTTTATGATTTGTAATCAAACAAAATGTAATGTGAGAGGAGAAATGGATAGAAAAAGCACAATTAAAATCCTGGCTAGCTGACAAAAAAGTATTATGCAGAACATGAAGAAAGTTAGAAATAATGTCTGCTTTGGTTAATTGGATGCTGAAAGTGCATATTTCTCTCATTAAGTAAAGTAGGCCTAAATAAAGACTGTAATAAGCAAGCTGATGAGAAATGTCAAGCCAATTTTGCAGATTCTTTGGCTTCTCTCTGCTGTATTCTCCCTAACTGTCCTGTTTGGACTGAAGAAGAAAAGGATTTATTTGTTAATCATATTGCTGTATATGGAGTGAAATAACTGCAGTGTGCTCAGCATTGCAGATTTTATAGTCACGACAATTAGTAGGTGGATGAACAGTGCATTCTGGAACACTAGCAATGTTTAGTTTTAGGCTGCTGAGTTTCAGACTGATCTCTCTCTCGCTGTGCTTTATCTTTTGTATCACTTGGCACATTATGTTTGTGTATGTCCATCAACATGTTTCTGAATCTGCTTGTTTATTCCAGTCCACCTGTTTTGCATTCTGTGAATAAAGAAAATAAAGCTACATTTGTACACTAAATAATGTTCATACTAACTCAAGAAACAGAATAAAATGTGCTATGGTTTACAGATATAAGAAGAAGCTACACATTTAAATAAGCATTTGATATATAAATGTAATGGACTAAAAAATGTAATAAGAGCAACTGATATTTGTTTTTCCAGTTTTTGTTAAGGTTATAAGCAGATTATGAGTCAAACAGTACGCCTCAAAGCCACTTCTCAAAAATTACAAAAGCTTTTCTTCTAAGATAATCATCTGTATGAACTGATACTTTTACAACTACAGGGGTTGTGTGTTCTATAAAACATCTCCACAATTACAATTTTGCAGTTACTAAAGGTACATTTCATAAAAATGGTTGGATCTGACAGCCTCTCTTCTCTTATTCACTTCTGATACCTGCATTAACATAAGCAACATGCATCTGCGGATCATGCAAAATATCAGGAAAATAGTTGATTGTAAAGAAGGGAAAAACATTTTGATTTAGTCCAGATAAATTGATACTTTCGAGTCCACAGAACTGCTCACAGCAAATATAGCCTCAAAATAGGAATATGAAGGCCATGACATTTATAGGATAGTAGGAATAATTTCTCTTGGATATCTTCATAAAATCTACTGTCTTCAATATACATCTTAAATCTCCTATGCTGCTCAGTAGATATTCATTTTTTCTATAAAGTAATAGTGCTGGAATATGAACTTTTGTCAAGGAAGGAACTCCTTCATGATTTACTAAATTACCCCGCATGGGACTCTGGAATGTAAGTTTCTGATCTTTTCTCGCTTTGGCACTGCAAATTCCACGCAATCATAATAAAATCTGAAGTTGGTTCATTTGTTTTACAGTCAAAAAAACATTCCATTGTTGTCTTTCACAGTTATATCTCTGCTTCTGTCCCACTTTTCATGTTACTGTCTACCATTACTTCATCTACCATCCGCTTTAAAAAATGATATAGTAATTTCAGACAATTCTATATTCTTATCTTCAGTTAATTTTATTTTGAAACAGTTATTAAACTTAGCATAAAAAACTTGAAATTTACCTCAAAGTAATACACATTTCAGATGGCATCCAGTCTGCAGAAAAGCAATTAAATTAATCCTTGGTTGCTAAATGTGTAAGTGTGACTGAGCTTTAGAGAATGGGCAACCTGTACATGACCACTCTTACTGAAGAACAGATGTTCTCCAGCAGGCTGTTAATGTACAGGTAATGCCCACTGAAAAATGAATCAGACATTTCACAGCAGCACAGTAAGCTTTTGTAGAGCTCAGACTGTAAGAGAAATAACGTGCACCAATTACCTTACGCTGGCTAAGCAGTGCCTTTGCTGTTTAGTGGGTGTAAGATTAAAACAAATGGATAATAAAAATAGAAATGTGTGTGTGTGTGTGTGTGTGTGTGTGTGTGTGTGTGTGTGTGTGTGTGTGTGTGTGTGTGTGTGTGTATATGCATGTACAAGTATGTTTATGTTTCGGTCTGCATGTCTGAGTGTATGGGTGCTTGCGTGCATGAAACTCGGAGTGTGTGTGTGTGTGTGTGTGTGTGTGTGTGTGTGTGTGTGTGTGTGTGTGTGTGTGTGTCTCTGTAGAAGTGAGTGAGAGAAAGGCAGAGATTAAGCAGTGAATGCCACTTTAACAATGTATTCATACCTGTTAATTTCTTCACTCAAGACATCTGGATAAAGCCCAAAATAATGGAGGACAAAGGCTTAAAAATAGGGACAGATTTTCAATATTTCTGTTAAAAAATTAGAAAGTTGTTATACTGACAGAATTTATGTTAACATGCATTCTCTGATGGATATGAAGTCCAAACCTCTCACCTGTCCCTGTTTCAGGGTCCCCCCTCATTTTGACTCAAATTTTAGCTTTGCCTCCCTTAATCCATTCTAAAACTTGGGACTTTTGGAGAAAATGTGGTGAATTGCATTTAATAAATAATTACAATAAATAGATTTACAGACATTTTACTTAAGAAAATGCATATTCATTTATCATTCTGTTATTTGTCAATTTCTCAGATTAATAGTGCTAATATTTTTTAAAAATGCCCTGATTACTTCTGGATTTGTCCCTGATTAGTTGACAGCTACGATAAAGTCTGTAACTCATCAGTTAGTGACTTCAACCCCCAATGATTTGCCAGCATATACTTCAGCAAATTTGAAACAGTAGGCAGAGTAACTATTTTACATCAAAACTTTTAAAAACATGTATATTAATAAAAAAAAAAAGCAAATACAAAATGTATCAGATTTTCCATTCTCAAGTGCAATAATGCCCTCCAGGGTGTATGTCATTGCATTAATAATGTGCTTCCACAGCTATAGAGTAACAACCCACAGTGGGCGTTATTTATACAATAACACACACCCTGTTGGGCATTATTGTTTTCTTAAATTACTCTTACTGATGCTTGTTGCTACTGCAAATCAAATTTGTTTTTGAACTGTCCCTTAGTTTATCATCATTTAGAAACCAGAATTGTATGCAGTAAGTACTGAATCACACCTGTTAGCTGGAAGTGAAATTACACTGCCAGATGCTGCTGAATGTGTTAGGTTTCTACCATGTGCTTTCTTTGCTAGTTTCCTGTTTGTTGCTGAATGTGTTAGGTTTCTACCATGTCCTTTCTTTGCTATTTTCCTGTTTGCTGCTGAATGTGTTAGGTTTCTACCATGTGCTTTCTTTGCTATTTTCCTGTTTGCTGCTGAATGTGTTAGGTTTCTACCATGCATACCCTATGCTGTGGAATAAAATCCCGGTATATGTGAGGCAGAGCACCTCGCTGGCCTTGTTCAAGAGAAATCTTGACCAATGGATGGGAGATCGCAGATATACCCCAGGGATTACCTCAGTGTCACTGCTCAACAGAGGCACAGCAAAATAATGGGTATAGTTCCCCATACTAAAGGGGTGGCGTAAGCCACAAAACTATGGGCTAGGCTTGTAAATGCCCTCGGGCAGATAGCCTAGTATGAACCTATGAACCTATGAACCTATGTGCTTTCTTTGCTAGTTTCCTGTTTGCTGCTGAATGTGCTAGGTTTCTACCATGTGCTTTCTTTGCTAGTTTCCTGTTTGCTGCTGAATGTGTTAGATTTCTACCATGTGCTTTCTTTGCTAGTTTCCTGTTTGCTGCTGAATGTGTTAGGTTTCTACCATGTGCTTTCTTTGCTAGTTTCCTGTTTGCTGCTGAATGTGTTAGGTTTCTACCATGTGCTTTCTTTGCTAGTTTCCTGTTTGCTGCTGAATGTGTTAGGTTTCTACCATGTGCTTTCTTTGCTAGTTTCCTGTTTGCTGCTGAATGTGTTAGGTTTCTACCATGTGCTTTCTTTGCTAGTTTCCTGTTTGCTGCTGAATGTGTTAGGTTTCTACCATGTGCTTTCTTTGCTAGTTTCCTGTTTGCTGCTGAATGTGTTAGGTTTCTACCATGTGCTTTCTTTGCTAGTTTCCTGTTTGCTGCTGAATGTGTTAGGTTTCTACCATGTGCTTTCTTTGCTAGTTTCCTGTTTGCTGCTGAATGTGTTAGGTTTCTACCATGTGCTTTCTTTGCTAGTTTCCTGTTTGCTGCTGAATGTGTTAGGTTTCTACCATGTGCTTTCTTTGCTAGTTTCCTGTTTGCTGCTGAATGTGTTAGGTTTCTACCATGTCCTTTCTTTGCTAGTTTCCTGTTTGCTGCTGAATGTGTTAGGTTTCTACCATGTCCTTTCTTTGCTAGTTTCCTGTTAGAGCTACTACTGCTGTTTCTTTCATTTGCTGTCTCTTGCCGTGAGTCTATCACAAACAATCCTGTTTTACTAAAGCTTAGATTTCTCATCCAATACGAGTGTTTAAATATACTTAAATGCATTTCTGTTGTTAGTTCATTGTCTTAGCTGCATTCTGAAGTTGCTTGTTTTTGCCATTTCATTTGTTTAATGAACTGCAGCTACTGATGTCTTTTTATCTTGCTACACAGAAACTCATAAAGAGTCAAAATAGCAGATACCGATTTCTGTATTACTGCTATTATTTATCCGTTTAACAAAATAGTCACTCCTGCTGTCTTCAAGCACTAAATGCAAACATGAATACAGTTATCATTCAGGGGAAATTAAGTACATATTGGAAAATACTGTTCCATACATCCTCCTAATCACAAGATAATATTTTGTCACTAGTCTAATTTATTTCCTGCTTATATTTTTAACCATGGTAAAGCACTGATTCCCCATGGAAGTTATCAAGACTCAGCCTAGGAAGACTGTATAGTTCATTGTATTGCTTAGAGCTACACAGTAGATATATGGAGGCCGAGTGAAACAAACCTTGGACTATAGGAAACAGCTTATTAACAGTTCACAGTCATACTCGTGTGCCCTACTCTGCCACTTTCTGAAACTGTATTCATATTAGATAATGTTGAAACACACAGAAGAAAATGAATATCTAGGAAACACTTGAAATTTGGTTAACTGTTCGACTGAATGAATTTTCCCCATTTATTAAATGAATTTGTTTGCGTGGCAAATAATTTTGGAAAACAAGAAATAAAGAAATTATTTTGCATCAGCAGTAGTATTTTGTGGGAAAAGGACTACAGTATAGTTTTACAAATTATTTATATGAGCTGCAATAGTAGCATCCCAGTTTTGAGGGTCACGGTTTGCCAACATCAATTTCAATTGGATACACATGTAGTAGAAATTAAAGCAGATGTATAAAGGTAAAAAAGAAGATTGCAGATGGGCTATCAAATCCATCTAATTATCTGATTAGATACTGCATGTTCTTATAGCAATGAACATACTCACACTTCTTTTTTTCATTGTAATCATTTGAAAGTAACTGCAGTGCTCTCTCTATCCATGAACATGATGCACTGCAAGGAATCACGAAAATTTCAGAGAACCTGACTCGCTATGTTCCTGCCTTGAAATCTGTCTTACAGCCTGACAGCTGTAATGCCACCTTGTTTCCAAGAGTTGCTGTGTACACTATATTCTTATAGTCATATTTATTTTTCCCAGTATTATGGTGTAAATGAAAGCCAGAATGCTATATCTCAATGAATCCATTTACCATAACACAAGAATCAGTCTGTATATAGGAATCATTCTCAGTTGCCATATCCAGAAAAGGAAGATTCATTTTAGAGCAAGATGTTCTCAAAAGCTTGCTGTTCCATGAATGGTTTCTTGAAGACATCAAACAGAAAAGTCCCAGATCTCAGGGAGAACATCACCATCTGATAGCTTATTGCACATATCATGTCCGGATTACAGAAACACGCCTAAATGGCAAGGGTCCTCCTACTATCATAATGTGCACACTTGAAATCAAGTTTTTGGAACTCATTGCAAAAGGTAATGCCAAACACCAAACAAGGAAAAAGACCATCCCTGACAGAGACTGCAGATATGCTCATGGAAGTAGAAGGTAGAAAAACAAGTCTTATAGCAATAATACTGACAATGAAAACCCAAGTATTCAACCCAACCTGATTAACAAAAATCACATAGTGAGGCAGACTCATCTGTACAAGATGTCCACAACCTGAATGAGCACAGGAGGTCCATTACTACCTGATACTGAAATCACTTTGGATAAATAACAGCCTTTTTGCAACACATCTTCATTTGCTATAAGGAACAACGGTCATTAAGATCAACATTTTCATTATAAAGTCCTGAACATAATGAACGATGTTTCAATGTTAGCCCTTCACTACAAAAGTTAAGCAGTTCAGTGAACCATGACTCTTGCTTCATAAGATAGACAACATGGACAATAAATGGTGCTAGCCTAGATTCAGGGATACATATGTGATATAGATAACTGTCATAGCATAAAGACCACAAGCACCATCCTCCAGGAGGAACTGATGGAATATTGAAGGAAATGAGTCAAGAATGACATTAGAGATGTTACTACACTCTCTCAATTCAAGAATTAGTGGAATTAAATGTTTTACCTCCAGGCCAAAGAACAATAGGAAATGATCAAGCCACGAGACTGTCTCCATCCCCAAGTTCCTAATTGGAAAACCCCAGGCACAGGTGCAGCACCTAACTTCTAGCTAAAAGTATTAACATCTTTGCATGAAGATTTAGCCATGAGGAAGAACTACTTATATGTGCACCCTGAGCAGACAACAGCCTGGCTAACAAGAAGAAAAACAATACTCCTACCTAAAGAGTGAAGTTGCAAGCTATCCTAAAAACTATAGACCAATAACATGCCTTCCAACGACATATAAACTATACACTGGAATGGATGCCAACAGAGCTTATGGTCATTTAGAAGAAAGCTCAATCATGGCAGTAGAATAAAATGGTAATAAAAGAAATCCATATGGAACAAGGGATCATTTGTTGTTAAAGTCATAATGGAGAACTGTAAAAAGGGGAAGAATCTTAAGTATGGCATGGATTAACTACAAAAAAGCATTTGACAGCATCCCATATTCATGGATAAAAGAGTGCCTAAAAATCAATAAGATACACTCTACACTGATCAATTACATTACAGTGACCATGAAACAGTGGCAAACCACTTTGCAATTAAGCCACGATAAAGGACAAATTTGTATTCCAGGGATAGAAATTCAAAGGAGAATATTCTAGGGTGACTCTTTGTCACCACTGCTTTTTTTGTTTTGCCCTTAACCCATTAAGTTGTCTACTTAAATTAGATCATGGCTACAATTTGGCTCGTAGAAAACAACAAAGTGCAAAGACTTTTTGTCTTCTTTTGTAGAAGATTTAAAACTGTATAGTTCATCAGATGAGGAACTGAAAGCACAGCAGCAAGTGGTCAAAACTTTTTCAGATGATATAAGAATGTCATTTGGTCTTGATAAATGTGCAAAAGCAATATTTAATGCAGGAAAGCTACAGCACCAAGAAAAGATCAGTTTGGGACAGGAATGTGATATATAAGAACTTGATTAAGAGGGAGTATATATAGATTTGGGAAATGATGAAGGGTCAGCCATAAAACATGAGCAAATGTGAATAAAACTCAGTAAGGAATATTTTAGAAGACTAAAATTCATACTGAAAACAGTGTTGTCATCTAAGAACAAAGTCCAATCTATAAACAGATTTGCTCTTCCTACCCTAATTTACTGTTTTGGAGCAGATGATGGGCACCAAAAGGTGTTAGGTTAGAGGATTAAACAAGAAGGATGCTTCATGCTCATCAAATGATTTATAAAAATCTGTGTATACCAAGATTATATATTGCCCATTCTGAAGAAGGCAAGATCATCCCTGAAATTGATTACATGTATAGATCTGCAATTGTAGGACTGCATATATATCTGTTGAACTCACAAAACCCAAATGTAGTGAAAGTTTTAAAACATGAGGAGAATAACTCTATGATAACTTCCCTGATTAGTTTAGCAGAAGCATATTAGTATCAAGGAGGAATGGAAATCAAACCAGAAGTAGATAAATATCAGGCAGCAAGTGAATATGGCAAAAAACAAAAGAAAGAATATAAGGTGAAGGCTCAGATGAGAAAGCAATAAATGTGGAAAATGCATAAATATAGTTGCAAGTATAGAAAACTCTTGGAACATCCTCATGTTGATCAGGATTGAATGCAAGAATAGTTAAGGAGAGGTGAATTTAAAACAAAAGATGAAAGGTTAATATTAGCGGCTGAAGATAGTAGACTACATACACATTGGTTTACAAAGTACTGCAATAGTGGTGCTGCGGTAGCATTGTCGCCTCACAGTAAGATGTTGTCATGTTCGATTCTCAGCTGAAGCGTCTTCTGTGTGGAGACATGCGTGAATGGGCGTACCTTCGTTGTGTGTCAGGGCTGGCAACTCGGCACGTAAAAATCTACTGCCAATAATTAGCGGACCGGAGCTCCGCTGTGGCGACCCCTAAAAGCTGAAAGACACAACAACAAGAACAACAACAACATTGAAGACAAATGGAGGTTTTGTAAAACAGAATTGGAATCAGTCTCACATCTTCTTGCTGGTTGTGATATACTACTGCCAGATGGACTGTATACTGAAAGGCATAATAATGTGGCAAGACTGTTGCATTGGGGATTGTGCAGACATTATAATATTGAGGTAGTTGCAAAAATACTGGAAACATGAGCCACAAAGAATCATTGAAAATTATGACGTTTATATCACATGGGATCATCCAACAACAGCAGTATAAACAATATATGCAAGAAAAACACATATAATAGTTCATGAAAACAAGACAATGGTAGCATTGGTCACTGAAATTGATATGTCCAGTCACTACAGTGTCTTATGTACACAGAGACACAAAGTCATAAAATACCAGGATTTGCAGGCAGAAATGAGAGCAATATGGAAGAAGGATACTCAGACATTTCCAGTAGTAGTAGGAGCAACGGGTCTTATAAAAAGAATTTCAATCATACTTAGATATGTTTCCAATACATGTAATGTCATATGAATTGCAGAAGGAGTCATTACTGGGCACATTGCAGGTGCTGCGAAGAGCACTTCTGGCTAACATCAAAGACTGAAACAATATTAATTTCATGAACTTTAATCATACAGTGACTTAGGAATGGGGTCCATTCCCGTCATGGTACTAGAAACCCAAAAGTCTCGGAGAAATTAAATAAAAGTGGTGCTAGCCTAGAGCCAGAGATAGATATGTGATACTGATAACTGTCATAGCATAAACACCACAAGCACCTTCCTCTAGGATGAAATGAAGGAATACTGAAGGAAATGAGTCAAGAATTATATTACCCTCTCAATTCATGAGCTGGAGGAATGAAACGTGGTTCCTCTAGGCTAAAAAAGATCAGGAAATGATCTAGCCATGAGACTGTCTTTATCACCAAGTTAGAGGAATTTACATCTAATAGAAAGGAGGTAAAGGGCATTGACCCACAGAGCTAATTACCTGGGCAATCCCAAATCCATTTATAATGAAAAGAAATTATTATCAAGAACAACAAACTCATCAGTGACTCAGATAATGAAGTCTTCCAGGACCATGGGGAGTTAACGAAGTTGTCACAACTCTTGAAGGAATGCCATAATACCCTTGTGGAAAGAAGATGAGGAAAAAACATCAGTTTGCTCCTGCAACCAGGATATATTCAAAGGAGTTGGTGCTCCAAATGGCAAACTTCATCAACATATGTCCAGGGTTATGCTAAAATGGCATCCTTATCCGTCTTATCTCATCTAAGGAAAATACTGATGGGGACTCTGTGCACAACTAAAGAATGTAAATGGAAGCCAACGCTGTTATATTTGCAGCTCTCCAATGATAAAAGTGAGGTCAATATCAAAGGCAGCTTGGAGACGGCTCTGGGATTGTTGGGGATGGACCGTGCATATGAATATAATGTTTTAAATAGGATTACAGGAAGGTGGATCCCAGTCACCTGCCATGTGCAATAAAACTGAATACTGTCCACTATCTGAAAGTAAAAAGGATTGAGATCTTAGGGTTGTTTCACTCAAGGGCAGGGCTAGTTGGATTAAATCCCACTGTGGGTGTACTCACAACAGTGGTCCCAAAGGTCCACTTTTAGCAGGCACTCCTATCCTGTAAAAAAAACACAAGCTTCTACACACCTGAAAGACTAAGGTCAGAACCTGATGGAAAATATGCTGGCTTTCAGCTAAAGGTTTATACCTGTCAGAAAAGTTGAAAAAGTCATCATCTGCAATCACAGCAAGATGCAAATGAAGGTTGATAACAATGAATAATGGACCATGGCAGGAAACTCATCAGCAGTACAACAAGCAAAAAAGTACAGTATAAAAAGAATGAGAGACTGCAATCTAATAGTCATGTTAGAATTTGAGAATTCAAAATGTGAAATAAATTAATAATACACAATTATTTAAACAAAGCTTTTTATATAAAATCTACAAACATACTTGTTTCTAAATGTGTAGTAATATTTTAATAAATAGATATTTTTTATACTAGGCCATGGAGAATTGGATTTTAAAGGTGGTAATGAGTTTAATGGACTAGAAATTAAGGAAACTAAGTGGCAATGATTGTTAGAAGCTGATAAGTTATCAGGTTTAAACGCTGTGATTAATATATATATTTAAATAGGAAGGTAAAGATTTGATTATTGTCTGTTTTATCAATTCCTAATTGTATAGAATGTTAAGTATAATTTAATTTTCAAAAACTTTGTATATTTCGTTTTAAATGGTTTATGAGATGTAATTGATCATGTGATTGTGATTGTAAAAAGTTTCAGATACTGAGCATGTGCAGAATTGTGGATTACTCTGAAGAAGTCTATGTTGTATGTGTAGAAAAAAAGCACTAAGTAAAATTTCCATTGTAGTCTGCGGTCTGAGTTCTTGGGTTTTATTTATATATATATATATATATATATATATATATATATATATATAAATATATATATATATATATATATATATGTGTGTGTGTGTGTGTGTGTGTGTGTGTGTGTGTGTGTGTGCATGTATAGATATATACAGATGGACAGATAAAACAAAGGGTAAAAAGTCACACAGACAAAGCATTCAATAAAACTGCAAGAAAGACCCAGCAGAGCTAGAGTCTTCACTTTGTAAAATACTTTAAAAATTTGGAAGAAGAGGCCCATGGGAATTATGCAAATGATCCCCTATGAACTAAATAGTATTTCAGCTGCTTGGTTTCTGAATTCCCATGACTTTTTACTTTTCATTTCAAGTCTTTATGGGTACATTCATGCCAGCAAAGCCCAACCCAATAAGCTTTAGATGTGAATGTTTCAGCCTTTTTGTGAACTCTTCAGTACAGCATAAATGGATTGTTTGGCTACAGTAAAGGCTCTAGCTGTGCTAGGCAGCAGGTACAGAGTTTAGGTGATGGCTATCAGGGGAAGAGCTGTACAAGGCCATTCACTTTCCACAGTAACTGTGATGATGCAGTACCCTCTAGATAGGAGAACATGTTGGGCCGCAGATAGTCACTTAGCAGTGTGGGGGAAAAAACATATATAAAAGAAAAACATATATAAAAGGAGCAACTTTACCTTAGCTGCACACCTCCAAAGTACAGCTTCATTGAATGTTGTGCTTTTAACTCACTAAATGATGTTGTTGAATTTCAAATTTGTCATAAGGACATTAGTCATAAAACAGTAAACATTAATAAAATCCTCTGCTACAGGTTTCTACTTCACAGTTATTAAATCTGCAAACAGAAAGTGATTTAAAGTTAAATGATGCTGTTTAAGAAGTAATAATAAAGTTAAAATATCAAGCACAGCTATTGTGTATACAGTTTAGGAAATAATAAAGTAAATGAAATGACTATATAGAACAGGTTTAATGAATCTGTATAAAAAGAAACAGCATTGTCCATTAATCCACTGAAACTTATAGACACTGGCAGACAGCACACCTCTTTTCAGCTGCTTTAAAAAATCTTGTATTGACATGCATAAGGCAGCTTTTATTGATGCCTGTACAACTCTTTACACTTTTGTCTATTTAACATTAGAGAATGGGCAAACTGTACATCACCACCCTAATTTGAAACAAATGTTCACCAGCATGTTATTAACGTACAAGTAATGCCTGCTGAAAAATGATTCCAACACATCACAGCAGCATATCAAGCTGCCGTGGAGCTCAGGCAGAATAAAAACTAACAGCTGTCATTATATTACACTCACTAAGCAGCACTTTAACTGTTTAGCTAGTGTAAATTAAAATTAAAATAAATATATATATATAAAAAAGTGTATGTGTTTATGCCTGTGTGTGACAGTGTATATGAGTATGAGTGAGAGAGAGGTTGATTGAACATTATTTTTCACTTGCTAACCAGTGCTTTTGCATTTTAGTGAGTGTAAAAAATAAATGAAACAGGAAGAAGGTGTGTGTGTGTGTGTGTGTGTGTGTGTGTGTGTGTGTGTGTGTGTGAGTGTGTGTGTGTGTTTATGTTTCTGTCTGTGTGTGTGATTGAATGCGGGCACAAAAGCAGAAGAGACTCTGTGTGTGTGTGTGTGTGTATATGTGTGTGTGTGTGTGTGTGTGTGTGTGTGTGTGTGTGTGTGTGTGTGTTTATGTTTCTGTCTGTGTGCGTGACTGAATGCGGGCACAAAAGCAGAAGAGACTGTGTGTGTGTGAGAGAGAGAGAGAGTGAAAGCAGCATCAGTTAAGAGGTTTCTGTATCTAATGACCATACATCTCAACCTGTAAGCCCAAGAAATCTGGACAAAGACACAAATGTTGAGGAAACAAAGGACCAAAACTAGGGACTTTTTTAAATATTGCTCTTATAAACTTAGAAATTTGCTAGAATAACTGGATTTCTGTTAGCATGCATTTTCTATAGCAGAGGTGTGCATGTTAGAGAGTGCGTGAGATGACTACTGGCAGCAGAACTATAGAGGTTTACATGCCTCTGGACATTTGAGCTGAAGAAATCTGGATAAAGCAAAATATAAAGAGGGAACACAGGCTCTAAAATAGAAGTAGATTTTAATTATTGTTCTTATAAAATTACAAAGTTGCTTAAGCAAAACATTTGTGTTAGCATGAATTTTCTAAAGAAAATAAAAGTCTGAAACTCAAATGAATGTCATTATTTAGTAACTTCAACCACCAATGACTACCAACAAATCAAATTATTTAGGAGTAAGGGGCAAAGAATAAAGTAAATAGCTGGTTATTTTTTTAAAGTGTTATATTTTGAATGTAAAATGCTTCGTCCAACACCGTTAACACATACTACAGCAAGTTTGAAACTTTAGGCGGAGAAACTATTTTACATCAAAAATATATTAAAAAAAAATACGTAAGTAAAACACAACTGTTTTATAGACAGCCCATCCTCTAAGAGAAATAATGCCCTCCAAGATATGTGTTAATATGTAACTAATGCCCTTCCAGGGGTGTAGAGGCCCTCAGCCTCAGCTAAGGTGTTTGCCTTACAAACACAAGGTGCAGAGTTTGTGTCTCACAAGGGATAATTGGCTAAGCTTAAAATGGCTCGCAAGGGCAGTTAGCTTAGTACTAACCTATGAACAAAATATTTTATATAGCATATATCATGGACAGAAGTAGTTTAAAAATAATAAAGACAGCTGGGTGCACAAGTCCCAGGATAAAAAAGTGTCCAATCCTGGTAGGTGCACTGGTGTCAGAACTGGAAAATTGACAATGTTGAATCCTCAAGAAATGGAAACATTCCTACAATGGGGTTAGGCCAGGCTCAGGGGGTAGATGGCCCTCCTGTTGTAGAAGGAAGTAGTAGCCCACAAAAACCGATAGGCCAAAAAAACAGACCCATAAAGATGATAGAGTGGACTATTAAGGATAATAAAATAATTTATGTATTGTTATTATTATGTGAGAAGCCCAGAATTTCTGGACATAAGATGTACAAAATTATTAAGAGAGAAATTAGAGGAAAGAAAAATACTTGCACAAGAAAAACTGTCAAATGCCTCAAATGCAAATTTGTGTCCATTAATACAACAGATTCATGGAAAACATTATACAGACCAAGAAACTTTGGGCCTTTTGGAAAAAGAGGTGACTGAGGAAGATTTGATATGGTGAAATATTTATGCAAAGGTGAAAGCCAAATTAAGCAATACAAAAAAGCAGGCCCAAAGATATTCAAAGAAAAATGCAGGCAAAGGTACCCAGATATGGAAAATTTCACAATACAAAAACTAAGATCACAAATGGGGGAATGTAGAACAGAAGATTAGGAAATGAACAATTAAAAAAAATATGAAATACCTGCTAAGTGAAGGATTTAGTGTAGAAAGTCTAACAAAGGTTATAACCACAGCATGATGGAACAATGAGTCGCCCAAGTAAGGAGGAACAGGAGACATTTGAAAATGATATATGAACATGGGAAAGAAAAATAGATTTAATTTGGTACAATATTTATGCAAAGGATATAGTAAAACTAATGAATGCAAAAAGAGCAGCACCAAAGGGTCTATATTAGAACATCGAAGTTTCAGGTCTTCGAATGTTCTAATATCGACACCTAGTAACCGAAAAACGGTAAGACCAAAAATTTAGAACATCGAATTTCCTAGGGAAAAAATTCGATGTTCCAAAGCAGATACAAACAAGACAAACACACCAAACAAACAGCAATCCACACACATACACCTAAAATCTTACATCTAAACCTACACTAAACTGTACATAAACCACTATCTACCCACTTACCTTAACCCAAACTAACCCTAAGGTCTGTCACTATCACACACACACCTCACCCGCGCCCTAACCCTAACTCACCTATCCCACCCTAACCCTCACGTCCAAACATTCGCACACTTACTTGACCCGTGCGCTGCGCCCTAACCCTAACTCACCTAATGCACCCTAACCCTCACGTCCACACAATCGCACACTTACCTGAACCTGACCGTAACTTTCCACCACAGAGCTGAAAACAGCGAATGGACAACCAAATTCTTTCCCTAGGAAAGAATTTGGTTATCTAAAAATTCGCTATTTTCAGCTTTTGGTTACTAGGTGTCGATATTAGAACATTCGAAGACCTGACACTTCGATGTTCTAATATAGACCCGCACCAAAGATATCTGAAGAGAGATACAGGATAACTCATCCAGATATGGAAAATTTTACAATGTAAAAAAATAAGAAAACGAGGGGAAAGTAGAAAGGAGGATTAGTAATGAAGAAGTAAAAGAAATAGAAACTGAGGTTATGGATTACCTGTGAAGTGAAGGATTTAGTGTAGAAAATCTAACCTGATAACACCACAGCAGGATAGAATAATGAATCCCAAAATTAAGGAGAAAACAGTTCAGTGGGAAACATCTGATCAGCTGCCATATGAAGATACTCTGGAGCCTTCAGTAGGAAAACAGTGTAAAAGTTCAGTAGGAGTTGCACAGCAAGGGGAAGGAACAGGAAACTGTGGCAAATCTGATGCAGTCAATGTTGTGGAGTGACAAGCCAATGAGTTCCCATATTAAAGAGCAATGGATGACACAGGATGAAACTGAAGAGATTATCAAAAGAAGGCGCTCTGCGACTTTCTGCAGAATGACCACAGAAAATGGAGAACAAAGACTGCGCCCTCAGTTTACAAGAACATGATCTAAGGGAAGAGTCGCTTGATTTAATAGAGATAAATAGATGTATTAATAAATAATAGATCAATGAAAGAAACAGACTGCAGAAAGTCAGTAAAACAAATGAATACAGTAATCAGGACTGTTCACAGAAATTCATGCGATATAACAGAAGTAAATGGGATATATTATTGCCCAGCTACATTTATACCAGATTAAGTCATACCACAAAAACACAGGGCAGTAAGGGGAAAAGAAGGGAAGAAATCAGATGCCATCATGGAAGTATTGAATAAAGGCAACTTTACAGCAATTAAGACAAAAAGTGTCACAGTTAGAAGAGTACAAAAGAGGGATCATATCAACAAAAATACTCCAAGATAAGACATGATAAAAGCAATGTGCAGTATCAGAACAGACCAGGATCAATCAAACACTATTGCAAATAATAAACTGAAGTTGTCCCGGTCCCCTTCAATAAACACATCACACTGAATGACATTTCACGACCTTTATTAAACTTCCTTAACTTTGATTACCAATTTTATTGACAAATGGACATAGTATAGTTGATTCTAAACACAGCATAAACATCCTTGCAATGTTAATCAGGACAGTGTGCCTGCTCATCCTGCCCAGTAAGCACAGTCAATACCTTTGCTCGCTTACTTTACTTACAAATCAAATTACTCTTGCCTTCCCTATCCATCTGTCTTTACTTTTTCTCCTTTATTACTACTTATCACCATCCACTTAACACTATGCACTGTATCAAATCCCCCACCCTACCATACACCACAAACCATCCCTTCATACCTGCAAATGCACAAAACACCACTTCCTAACTGTATTCTTCCTTAAAACCATTATCAGCATTGCAGCCCAACTACTACTAGGAGGTGATATCCACCCCAACCCTGGCCCAACATATAACACCCATACCACACCCAACCCCAACCTCCCATTTAAGCATAAACCCACTGATTTAATCATTCTAAACCTAAACATTCGCAGTATCATAAATAAAATAGAACAGTTACATGGAATTATCTCTGTATACAACCCAGACATTATAGTGATTACAGAAACATGGCTTAAACCCCACATTAAAGATAAATCTATAACTCCACCTGGCTTCAACATATTAAGAGTGGATGGACCTCACAGAAAAGGTGGTGGCATTGCCCTTCTTTACAAATCCAATTTAAAAGTCCAGCTCCTTCAAAAAGAAACCCCAGATTTCAACACTGCCGAAACCCTATTCACCAAATTCCTACTAAACCAACACAAACAACTAAACCTACTCAGCATTTATATACCACCAGGAGACAACCTTAAGACACTAGAATCTATACTCCACTGGGCTTCCCACTCCCTGTCCCAAGAAACTGTACTCCTAGGTGATGTCAACATAGACTGGAATACTATACATTCACCCATAGCCACCAACCACATAAACCTATATAATTTCATACAACTCATACACTCACCCACAAGAATTGACAAAACCATCAAACAAGAATCCACCTTAGACTGGATCCTGACTAACCAGCCCAATACTGCCCACCTATCAGGAATACTACCTAACTCCCTCAGTGACCATAACCCAACCTTTCTCCTTCGGCACAAAATAAAATCTACTAACACTCTTGCTCTCTTACAAGTATGTTTCCAAAAAAACTTCTCCCCAGAACAATTCTCAGAAGCCCTAAAATCCTGTGACTGGGCCCCCATAAAAACCCTTCCCCTGCATAATGCAGTAGAACACTTTAATACCAAATTTCTAGAGATTTTAAACCAACTAGCCCCACTAAAAACTATAAGATTACGAAGAAACCCTGCCCCCTGGTTAAACAAAGCCACAAAAATCTTAGTCAAGACTAGAAACAAAGCTTGGATAACTTGGCAAAAATACAAAACTCTGTAACAAGGCAAAGCATTGCTGAGCTCAGAAATAAAGAAAAAAGAAGGTTAGGTTGGACAAGAAACACTACTATATTTCCCTACAAAGTAAACATAACCCACAGAAATTCTGGGCTGCAGTGAACACCCTCCAACCTGGTAAAGTCACCACACCACCCCCAGATATCACAGGTACTGATCCACACATAGCCTCTAGTTTTAATAACTACTTCACCTCTTCAATACTGAACTTGGTAAGTGCTATATCACCCATGACCCAACATCAACCCTTAAACTACCAGACTAACTCCACCCCTTCAATTTTAACCCAGTTCCAACTACAACCATTCAAAATTTATTAGATAAACTCAAACCTACCACCCTAGCTGCCGACAGTCTTCCAGCTCAATATCTCCAAATTGCATCCAAGGCCATCGCCTACCCCGTCTCCCTACTCATTAACAGATCTATCTCCTTGCATTCCATTCCTTCATTATGGAAAACCTCATATATCATCCCTCTCCACAAGGGAGGTCCATCTACTGACCTCTCCAACTACCATCCCATTGCTATCCTATCACCCCTCTCAAAAATTCTAGAAAAATGTATCCACCACCAAATCCTTACCCATCTGTTAACTAACAACCTTCTAACTAAAACACAACATGGATTCAGACCTTCCCATAGCACCAACACTGCTCTAATTAACTTCTCCAACACCATAAACTCTCATAGGAATCAAGGGAAGCTGGTCTCTGCCACCTTCTTAGACCTATCCAAGACATTTGATACAGTTTCCCATAGCAAACTCCTCACCTGCCTAGCAGAACTCAACCTCGATGACTCCACCCTAAAATGGTTTAACAGTTACCGAAACAACCGGTCACAATATGGCAAATGGGGCAACTCCCCATCCCCCCACACTCCCTGTCACATGCGGTGTCCCACAAGGTTCAATCATTGGTCCCCTTCTCCAACATATTTACAAATAATCTCCACCTAGCTACCACTAAAGCCAACATCGTCCAGTATGCGGATGACACTACTCTAATCTGCTCAGCATCAAACATCCAATTAGTACAAAGTAAAGCCCAGGAATCCTTCACTGAGGTATAGAACTGGCTAAACAACTAACAACTAATACTCCTTCTTCTTCTTTCAGCTTTTTCCCCGATTAGGGGTCGCCACAGCGGATCACCTGTCCCCTTATGATTGGCAGTGGAGTTTTATGGTGTTGAGTTAACTACCAACTAATACTAAACCCAAAAAAAACACAGCTAATGCTATTCCACCCAATCAATCACTCCTCCGCCACCTTTACCATCATGTCAACCAATGTCACCCTCATCACCCCAGTAACTGAGGCCAAACTCTTAGGCATCACTATTGATCAACAACTTAAATTCAACGAGCATGTATCCCAAACTATCTCTAAAGTCCATAAAAAACTTGGTTGCCTATATTGTTGCATACTATTCCTAACCCCAGAAACTAGAACAACAATAGCCAGAACTCATCTCTTATCAACACTACTATACGCCTCTCCAGTCCTTACCAACATTAACAAAACTAACCTGAACAAACTCTCCACATGCTACAATAAAATAGCTAGGTTCGCTGCCAATAATATATCACATTCCCACCACTGCCAATCCCTAATTAAACTGCACTGGTTAGAATTTCCAAACCTCCTATGCTACCAACAATTGATCATAGCCCATCAAATTCTTTTTCATCCACGGAAGAGCCCTGCCCTAGCTGACATACTAAACTTTCACAACCCCAAAAGGGAACTACGTTCATGTAACAAAAACCTGACTGAAATCAACCCATGCAATAACAGCGCTGGGGAGGCCCTATTCTCTTATGATGTTGCTAAAGTATGGAACACCCTCCCACCTGAACTCAGGCTACAAAGTCACATAAGCACCTTCAAGGGCCTTCTTAATTCACACCTCTATGCTAACCCTCTTTGTAACTGCAAACAGCCCCCTTGAAGACCCACTACTCCATATAAGTGAGCCACTGCATGCATCCATTGTGTACACTATATTCTCACCTGATATGTATTTTTTTTTTTGTAAATATTGCAAATAGGGGTTCTACTCCTGAGTATCTTATTGTTTTACAAAATTGTACTTCTTTGTTTCTCTTACCTTGTATATCAGTTTTTTTATTGTTACCTAAACCATGCATGTATTCTATTAACTTCATTGGAGGTTTTCTACCCAGGACTCCACTGAAAACGGGCACTTTGTGTCCAGT
The DNA here is from genome assembly GCF_019279795.1 of Protopterus annectens. Lineage (NCBI taxonomy): Eukaryota > Metazoa > Chordata > Ceratodontiformes > Protopteridae > Protopterus > Protopterus annectens. The sequence continues at coordinate 1,507,781,793 of NC_056733.1, forward strand.
TGGATTTATCCTGGTAAAATAATGTTAAAATAAAATAAATAAATAATAAATAAACCTCCTTGTAATGTTATTCATACCTGCTCATCCTGCCCAGTAAGCAGTGTCCATACCTTTGCTCACTTAATTTACTTATGAAGCAGCGTCCCATCTCACTTCATAAACCATTCATCAAATTAACAACCAAATAAGCAGCATCCTTACCTCAGTTTGCTTATCTATTCAGTAAGCTTCCTCCATTGCTCATTTCCTTTCCACAAATCCTTGGAATAATCCTCCACACACCGGAGGGGGAACAGAAGAGAGCAAGTCTATCCCTCTTCTCTGCCAATCAGCCTGACTAGGCTGCTCCCCCTCCCTTCAACTCAAATTCTTCTTCCCACTGCTTCCCATAAAGGGAAGAATCAAGCCAAACATCATTTGGTGTACCATCATCTGTAAAGCACCTCAGAATCCTGTCACAAACCCACCTTGTCATAGCAGCACTGAAACACGAACATAAATAAAGTAGCCCATGTAGACAACTACTTGCACCACCATACAAAGCCTTTACTAGTCTGAAATGCCTACTGGCCCCAGCCACACCAGGTCCGTGACTAGCCCTCACCCTCCAAAATGTGATAATATAATCCAAACCTACCTCCTGTAAAAATGTCACTCAAAGCCAGTTCCTCCTATACACAAAGCACCAGCCAGCTCACCATCCTAATCCACTTATTCAATGCAACCTGTTAATCCAAAAAACAACACCCCTTTTACCAAAACCTCTCCTATAACAGTCCCTTTAAACCTGCCACAATCATTTATTTATTTATTATTTATTTATTTATTTCAGTTTGATGACCGGGGGGGGGGGGGTTCTACTGGGCTCAGGAGCCCGTTTTCAGTGGAGGCCTGGGGAGAAAATCTCCAACATTACATAGTAAACATTAGATTTTCAGATTAAAAACTTACAATTTAGGATGCAGATACAGAAGATAAGCAAAATATAGTTATTATAGAGGGTGTAGATACATTATAAAATCAGACACAAGAACTGGTAAATTGGTAAAGCTCCACATTACAGTGACCATTCAAGATTCAGACATGATCTGCTACGTTGGTAAAGCACCACATTACATAGTAAACATTAAATATTCAGATTAAAGTACCCTTCGAGATGCAGATAAATAAGATAAGCAAGTTACAGTTAATATTGAGGGTGCATAAACATTATAAAATCAGAGACATGAACTGGTACATAGGTAACTTCGCATACAAGTCATATGTTGAGAGGAAAAAATTCCAATGGTTGTATAAAATATGTGTCTAATTTGGGTAGTTATGGCAGAACAGGTACAAATGATAGGGAAAGGAGAACAGGAGGAGCGTACTATGTACAATATATACAAAAAGTATGTGAGATAACACTGAAGAGTGAGTCATTTCTAGAGGAGATAAGTAGTAGGCTAAGGGGAAGTAGGGAAAATATAGTTCGTAGAGAAAGAGGGAGAGAGTTCCATTTTTTGGCTAGGGAGAAGGACAGGAGGTGCCGTCCAGCAGGCCGGATTGGTTTGTAGACTGTGATAAGGTTTAGGTGGGAAGATCTAAGTGGCTTGTTAGGGGTGTATGGTTGTAGGATGTTGGAAAGAGCAGGGCATATAGTAGGGTTAAATAATAGCCTATGGATAGTAGTAAGTTTGAGGTAGTTGAGATGGTTGGGAAGTTATAGCCAGTTAAGTAAGTGGAGGGCAGAGCAATGGTGGGAGGAGTATTTGGCTTTTATGGCAAATTTGGAGATTTTATTGTAACAACTTTCCATTTTGGAAGAGATGGAGGCAGATAGGTTAGTTAGTATAGGTGCACCATACAACAGAGAGGAGAGAAGGTAGGTAGTGGCAAGGATTTGTCTAGTAGAAGGAGTGAGATAGTGGATGTTTCTGTATAGTAGGCCGAATTTTTGATGTGTTTTCTTGATGTTTAGTTGAATATGCGTGTTAAATTTTAGGTGTTCATCTATGGTGACCCCAAGTAGTTTGGCATAGGGAACAATTTCTATAGTAGAATTGTTGTGACTTCTAATTTGGAAAGAATTTTTGTCAAGTGGGGAGGATTTTGAGGGAGTGAAGAGTAGTATTATGGATTTGTTAGCGTTTAGAGATAGATGGCTTTGCAACATCCAGTCCTCAGTGGCATAGAAGGCGGTTTGTGTGCATTATTGAAGTTCTGGGAGGTTGGTGGCACAACAGATTAAAGTGGAGTCATCAGCATATTGTACTATTTTAGTACTTGGAATGGCAGAGTGGAAATTATTGACAAAGATGTTAAACAGCATTTGGCCAAGAATGGATCCTTGGGGAACTCCAGTAGGAGTGTGAAGGAAGTCTGAGGTGCCTTTCTTCCATTTTACAGCTTGAGATCTATCAGATAGTTAACTTGAAAACCAGGATAGGGAATTGTGAGAAAGGTTTAGATTAGCAAGGTGGTTGAGAAGATGGGCATGGGAGATAGTGTCGAAAGCCTTGGAGAGGTCTAATAAAACTGCAGAAACGATTTTTCCAGAGTTGTAGGCGTGGTCAACTATATCTAAGAATGAGAGAAGAGCAGTAATAGTGCACTGGTTAGAATTTCCAAACCTCCTACGCTACCATCAATTGATCATAGCCCATCAAATTCTTTTTCATCCAGGGAAGAGCCCTGCCGTAGCTGACATACTAAACTTAAACAACCCCAAAAGGGAACTACGTTCATGTAACAAAAACCTGATTGAAATCAACCCATGCAATAACAGCGCTGGGGAGGCCCTATTCTCTTATGATGTTGCTAAAGTATGGAACACCCTCCCACCTGAACTCAGGCTACAAAGTCACACAAGCACCTTTAAGGGCCATCTTAATTCACACCTCTATGCTAACCCTCTTTGTAACTGCAAACAGCCCCCTTGAAGACCCACTACTCCATATAAGTGACCCACTGTATGCATCCATTACATACACTATATTCTCACCTGATATACTCACCTGATATGTATTTTTTTTTGGTTATAAATATTGCAAATAGGGGTTCTACTCCTGAGTATCTTATTGTTTGAGTATCTTATTGTTTTACAAAATTGTTCTTGTACTTCTTTGTTTCTCTTACCTTGTATACCAGTTTTTTTATTGTTACCTAAACCATGTATGTATTCTGTTAACTTCCTTGGAGCTTTTCTACCCAGGACTCCACTGAAAATGGCACTTTGTGGCTAGTTGGATTTATCCTCGTAAAATAATGTTAAAATAAAATAAATAAATAATAAATAAACCTCCTTGTAATGTTAATCAGGACAGCATACCTGCTCATCCTGCCCAGTAAGCAGCGTACATACCTTTACTGGCTTACTTTACTTATGAAGCAGCATCCCATCTCACTTCATAAACCATTCATCAAATTGCCAACCAAATAAGCAGCATTCTTACCTCAGTTTGCTTACCTATTCAGTAAACATCCTCCATTGCTCATTTCCTTTCCACAAATCCTTGGAATAATCCTCCACACACCAGAGGGGGAACAGAAGAGGGCAAGTCTGTCCCTCTTCTCTGCCAACCAGCCTGACCAGGCTGTTCCCCCTCTCTTCAACTCAAATTCTTCAACTCACTGCTTCCCATAAAGGGAGGAATCAAGCCAAACATCATTCAGTGTACCATCATCTGTAAAGCACCTCAGAATCCTGTCACAAACCCACCTTGTCATAGCAGCACTGAACCACGAACATAAATAAGATAGCCCATGTAGACAAGCTACTCACACCACCATACAAAGCCTTTACTAGTCTGAAATGCCTACTGGCCTCAGCCACACCAGGTCAGTGACTAGCCCTCACCCTCCAAAATGTGGTAAAATAATCCAACCCTACCCTCCTGTAAAAATGTCACTCAAAGCCAATTCCTCCTATACACAAAGCACCACCCAGCTCACCATCCTGATCCACTTATTCAATGCAACCTGTTAATCCTGATTAAGACAACACCCCTTTTCCCAAAACCTCTCCTATAATAGCCCCTTTAAACCTGCCACAATCATTTATTTATTTATTATTTATTTATTTATTTCAGTTTGATGACCGGGGAGGGGTTCCACTGGGCTCAGGAGCCCGTTTTGCAGTGGAGGCCTGGGGAGAAAAGCTCCAACATTACATAGTAAACATTAGATTTTCAGATTAAAATCTTACAATTCAGGATGCAGATACAGAAGATAAGCAAAATATAGTTATTATAGAGGGTGTAGATACATTATAAAATCAGAGACAAGAACTGGTAAATTGGTAAAGCTCCACATTAAAGTTACCATTCAAGATTCAGACATGAACTTATACGTTGGTAAAGTACCACATTACATAGTAAACATTAAATATTCAGATAAAAGTACCCTTCAAGACGCAGATAAATAAGATAAGCAAGTTACAGTTAATATTGAGGGTGCATAAACATTATAAAATCAGAGACATGAACTGGTACATAGATAACTTCGCATATAAGTCATATGTTGAGAGGAAAAAATTCCAATGGTTGTATAAAATATGTGTCTAATTTGGGTAGTTATGGCAGAACAGGTACAAATGATAGGGAAAGGAGAACAGGAGGAGCATACTATGTACAATATATACAAAAAGTATGTGAGATAACACTGAAGAGTGAGTCATTTCTAGAGGAGTTAAGTAGTAGGCTAAAGGGAAGTAGGGAAAATATGATTTAGAATGTGGAGAGAAGAAGGCTAGGTGGGTATGGTGCAATTGCAAATCAATGTTTTCAATAGTTCGTAGAGAAGGAGGGAGAGAGTTCCATTTTTTGGCTAGGGAGAAGGACAGGAGGTGCTGTCCAGCAGGCCGGATTGGTTTGTAGACCATGATAAGGTTTAGGTGGAAAGATCTAAGTGGCCTGTTAGGGGTGTATGGTTGTAGGATGTTGGAAAGAGCAGGGCATATAGTAGGGTTAAATAATAGCCTATGGATAGTAGTAAGTCTGAGGTAGTTGAGATGGTTGGGAAGTTATAGCCAGTTAAGTAAGTGGAGGGCAGAGCAATGGTGGGAGGAGTATTTGGCTTTTATGGCAAATTTGGAGATTTTATTGTAACAGCTTTCCATTTTGGAAGAGATGGAGGCAGATAGGTTAGTTAGTATAGGTGCACCATACAACAGAGAGGAGAGAAGGTAGGTAGTGGCAAGGATTTGTCTAGTAGAAGGAGTGAGATCGTGGATGTTTCTGTATAGTAGGCCAAGTTTTTGATGTATTTTCTTGATGTTTAGTTGAATATGCTTGTCAAATTTTAGGTGCTCATCTATGATGACCCCAAGTAGTTTGGCATAGGGAATAATTTCTATAGTAGAATTGTTGTGACTTCTAATTTGGAAAGAATTTTTTTTCAAGTGGGGAGGATTTTGAGGGAGTGAAGAGTAGTATTTTGGATTTGTTAGCATTTAGAGATAGATGGCTTTGCAACGTCCAGTCCTCAGTGGCAGAGAATGCAGTTTGTGTGCATGACTGAAGTTCTGGGAGGTTGGTGGCACATCAGATTAAAGTGGAATCGTCAGCATATTGTACTATTTTAGTATTCGGGATGGCCGAGTGGAAATCATTGACAAAGATGTTAAACAACATTGGGCCAAGAATAGATCCTTGGGGAACTCCAGTAGGAGTGGGAAGGAAGTCTGAGGTGCCTTTCTTCCATTTTACAGCTTGACATCTATCAGATAGGTAACTTGAAAACCAGGATAGGAAATTGTGAGAAAGGTTTAGATTAGCAAGGTTGTTGAGAGGATGGGTATGGGAGATAGTGTCGAAAGCCTTGGAGAGGTCTAATAAAACTGTGGAAATGATATTCCTGGAGTCATAGGCATGGTCGACTATATCTAAGAATGAGAGAAGAGCCAGGGTGGAAACCATGTTGGGTTTGAGAGATTAGATGGTTTGTGGTTAGGAAGGGCATTAGTTGGGTGTGAATGCATTTTTCCAATATTTTGATATTGGGGAGAGGATGGCTATGGGGTGAAAGTTTGAGGTATTATTATTTTTACTGCCTTTGTGGACAGGATGTATAAAGGCAGCACACCAAAGCTTGGGAGCATCAGATTCTTGTATGGATCTGTTGATTAAGATGCTAATGGGGAGAGCGATGCCGTCTGCAGCAATTTTTAAGAATTTAGAAAGAATGTTATCTGGGGCATTGGAGCATGGTTTTAGCTTGCTGAGGAGTTTCTTTATGTAGGAGGTTGAAATAGGTTTACTTTCAAAGGAAGGGGGGTTGGGTTGAGATGCTGACTTGTGTGAGTGGGGTATTTGGGAAGGACTTAGTTAGTTCAGCTATAGAGTTAATAAAGAAGGAGTTGAAAAGAGTGGCAATTTTTGCATCAGTCTTAGTAGTATCAGGGCAGGGGTTGTTTCTGGTGCCTGGGTGAAGGAGTGAGTTGATGGAGCTCCAGAATTGTTTGGGTTTTTGGAGTGATTGGTTTGGAGTTTCATATAGTGGGATTGTTTATCCTTGATTATATGTCTTTTGGTGAGGTTGCAGAGTTGCTTATATTTAAGGAGGGTTTCAGGATGTTTATTGTGCTGAGAAGGTTTCCAGCATTCATCTCGTTGTTGCATAAGTTTTTTGGTTTCCTTGGTTAGCCATGGTGCGGGGTTAGGTTTGACTCTTATAGATCGAGGAGGGGCTTGGGTATTAAGTATATTTAGGAAATTGAAATTGAAATAATCAATGGCGTTATCTAGAGGGATTGTTTTTAGAGTGTTCCAGTTAGTTTGTTTGAGGGTGTTAGAGAAGGTTGTAGGGTTAAAGTTTGTAAGATTATGAGTATGTATATATTGCTGCTGATGAGGGGAGGAATGGGTTGCTTGGAGCATAAAGGCAGGCAGGTTGTCACTAATAGAGTCAGGAAGGATGCCTGAGTCTAATATGTTGTTAGGGTGGGTAGTTAGGATCCAGTCCAGAGAGGATCCTGGAGGATTGGTTTTGTTGGTTCTGATGAAAGAGTTAGTAAATTGAGTAAAGTTGAAGAGATTGACAGATATGGCGGGATTTTGGTTGTTAATTTTATTCCAGTCTAAGTTAACGTCACCTAGAATGTAGGTCTCTAAGTTAATATTAGTTGAGGCCCATTGGAGGATTACTTCTAAAGTAGTAGTGCTCTTACCTGAGGGAATATAGAGGGATATGATGCAGATACTTTTATGATTATTCATCTGTAGCACACGTATTACAAGTTCTGCATTGTTAAACTGAGGAATGGGATTTGGGTATGAAATAATGGGGAGTATGTTAGAGAATATCAAGGCTACTCCTCCACCTCTTCTATTCATGCGGTCATATCTAATGGCTTGGTAACCAGGGGGTAGAATTTCTGAATCAGACATGCATGGTTTTAACCAAGTCTCAGAGATGGCTACTATGTCAGGTTGGTTCTGGTTAAGCCAGGCATGGAAGCTAGTTGCTTTATTTTGTAAACTTTGGGCATTGAGAATAACTAATTTAAGGCTTTTGTGGCTCATAGTTTTGGTAGTTTTTGGAGGGATGGGGTTTGTCAGTGGTACTAGGTCCAGGGTTAGGGTGTATATCACCTGCTAGCATTAGGTGGATGAAGAAAGAAGGTAGTAGGTGATTTAATTTTCCTTTTCAGTGTTGGGGATGATATGAAAGAGATTTAGTGAAGCTGTGTTTTGTTAAGGTGGGTAAGATCCTTGGATTGAAGCAGTAGAGGTGATTGGGCTGGACTAATGAGGATGAGATGGTATGGAAGTGAGGTATTGTGAGGGTGAGATGGGGGCTGGGAGAAGTGCCATGGGACATGAGAGAAGGGGGAGGAGGAGTGGAGGAATAGGAGGTAGTATGGTATAGTAGAATTAGAGTTAACAAGGTGGCAGGGGGATGAGAAGGGTAAGTAGTAATGATGAGTTCATAGTGAGATGGTGTAAGTTTATAAGATGGAGTAGAGAGGGAGGTATAATGTAGAAGAGGGATAAGATACAGAATGAAGGGGAGAGGAGTAGAGTATAGTGAATTGTATAAGGGAAGTGGCTTTTATTTGAGGGGAAGGGGTGAGAAGAGGAGGGGCAGAGAGAGGAGGACTGTGAGTGGAGTGGTAGAAGAGGAGAGGAGATTACTGGCTAGAATAAATGTAGGAGTGCTGGGGTAGTTGGAATTTGGGGGTACGGTAGGGGAGTGGAGTGAGCCCGCAGGGAGAACAGAGTGGGTAGAGCCAAAGGGAGAGATAGTTATATAAAAAACAATCTGTATCCAAAGTGACTCAAGATGAGCCGTAGGTGTCATACTGAAGGATTTGCCTTAAAAAGTCAAGAAAAAAGATTTGTGGGCAGGAGGCAGTGTTTAGGGTGTAAGCCGGACAAAAGAAAAACTAAGGAAGTAGAACAGAAAGGTACTCGCTAAAAATTAATCAAGTTATAGTATTAGCTAGTTGGAGAAGCATGTACAGTGAAAAAGCATATACCAGGTGTATGATGCCACCTAGTGGCTAAAAGGCAACCAGGAAAGGATATTTCTTGGATGGTAACCTGGTTAAGCACAAGGAGACAAGAGTTTAATCTGTAGGGGCGAGAGGTGTGAGCGGGCTGCGGGTGGCTGCTATCACGTGGAAGGCAAGATATATAATTCAGAATTTAATGAGCAAATAATAAACTAGGAGATTACTTAGAGTTAGGCTACATACACAGTGCTTTCTGTAGAATAAAGGGATAACCACACTGAAGGGCTCATTGAGAGGTAAAGGCATCTTCACAAATAAAGCTGGAGGAGGTGTTCTTGTAACTGTAGCAGCAATTGTTTTATTTATTTTCCTTTGCAATTAAAATCATGTAATCCTAACCATCACCTTACCTGCTTCAGCTCACCTAATATCTCCTTCAACAGTAACATAACTTGGCATGCTACCATAGTAATCTGCCCACCAAATCCATTCAAGGAAAAAAAAACACTCCCCAACTATCAACAAAACAGTGTGAAATTCACCCTGATGCTTCCACAGCAATGAACAAATCAAACACCTATACAGCTGCTCTGCTGGAAATCCATAACCTTATTCTTAATGCTCCATCAGCCGACACATTCCTCAGCCGCCTCCCTCACCTGTCAAGTCCAAATTCCTTCAGACCACCAAAAATGCCAGCTCAGCAAGTCCCCATCTGCGACCTCAGTATGATCTGTAAAAGAAAAACTGTAAATCTTCTACACCTGCAAAGCCCATTTCTTAATGACATTACGCACCACTAATAGCATAGCTCTTTCATCACCTGTATGAAATTCATGCATTACTGAATGCCAAATCCCCTAACTTAAGATATCTTAACAAATTTTTTTTTTTTTTTTTTATTACCACCCATATTCTTGATAAGACTGATACACATACAAAAAGTTCATTGCATCAATAGGCCTATTCTGGTATCCTTTAACCATTTCATGAGGTTTCTCAACCAAGCTGTTAACTGTTAAATAGGGCAGGGAAGTTAAAACTACCAAATCTGTCAACAAAATGCCAAACTCCATGACCAAACACTATCCATCTACCCCAAAGATCATCCCGGTGAATTAACCCAAAGGTAACCTCCACGGTGAAACACACCAACTTATTAGCCCCTACCAAAGTAACCACCTTAAAGTACCTGCCATGCAACTTCAGAAATGCCCAACTCCCCAAAAACCCGTGTTTGAAACAAAACACTGCCTTGAATATACAATAACAATACCTCCTTATCCCACTACCAAACATCTGGATGGGTTACTAAACTCACCCTAGGGTTCTACCCCTGTCCCAAGAAAGACAATAGAAGCAGCGTGTGGAAATAATCGATCTTGGCTACCTACCAGACCCTACACCATTAACGCCATAACTTCCTATGCTCCTATGACTGTTGTGATTCTGCCTTGCCTGTAAACCCCAAACCTCCTATAAACAACCCCCCACATCACCTTGCCCCAAACATACTTCCCTTTACAACTGAAATGCCTGTCCTTCTCTGACTAATAGTTTAAAATCCTCTACCAAAACTCAACAACTTTGAAATCCACTTACTTCAGTCAGTAACTGTTGCCCACTTGTGCTCCCCCCATGTGTAACCTCCTCACTCACCACTGCTTCCATCATCTGTGAATTCACTGTATCACCCAACTGCTACTCGGGACACCACCATCTACAAAGAAAAGGACAAAATTAAACCCTCTAATATTAAATGAGAAGGCTCCACCTTATTCCTGCCTATTCCAAATTACCACCACAGCATTCCAAGACCCATCTTTCAGATCCCCTTTTCAAGGTACCGCATGATGCCTTCTGCCCTTCAGCAATTTCAGTCAGTAACTGTTGCCACCTTGAGCTCCCCATGCATAACCTCTTCACATGCCACTGCTTCCATCATCTACAAATTCCCTGTGTATCGCCACAACTGGTACTCGGCACACCACCATCTACAAAGAAAAGGACAAAAGTAAATCCTCTAATATGTAAAGAGAAGGCTCTACCTTATACCCACCTATTCCAAATTATAGCAGCAGCGTTCCAAAAACCCCAGCTGTAAGAAAGAAAAGACATGTAAATCATTTAAAAGATATACCACACCTTCCAAGACATCTTCAAAGACAAACTATCCTGCCAACTTAGGAATCAATGTAACACCGCCACACATATCTATGACAAAGCAGCCATATATGCAGCTAGGTTTCCAATGACCCTGTCAATTATCTAATATAAATTTAACAACCAGTGAAGTATGATAAAACTAAACCCCACATGACGGGACCCATCAATAACCACAGCCATTAGCCTAGCTCTTAACCTTCTAAATGAGACACACTAACAAACATCAGATTTTGGACTTCCTGATCTCCTTCTCCATAGTCAATGTTTTTATCTCCCTGGTGTAACTCCACAAACCCAAAAGGACTTTATTTTCAGCCCCCTGATGGTCCATTGCAAGAGCACTCTGCTTGCCCCTTGCAACGACATCCCCCAATTCTCTGGTGGCCACATCAAGCCCGAAGCAGCAACCCACCCCATGCTTTCAATAAGAATCAAGCCCTCGCATTATCAGCGGTGGTGTGTAGACAGTCACAAAACAAACACCAAGTGACTTACCACAGTCAGAACTCAGTTTTAAGGGTGTCTAATGCTCCTGTAGCTACAGTCCGAATCAGTCCAACTACTTCACTTTCTCCAGTTGGCTGCGAACTCGAAGCAACTTACCACAGTCAGAACCCAGTTTCAAGGTTGCTTATTGCTCCTGCCGCTGCAGTCCCACTCAATCCATTCACTCTATTTTCTCCAGTTGGCTGCAAACTCTTTTTTCTTTTAAAGCTTGCGAAACAACTGCAAAGCTCCTCCTCCACACTGTGGAAAACCAGCACTAAATCCACTGCCATACAGGAACTCAACCCAAACAAACCGGGACAACCAGATCCACCTATCAATCCATCAAAACAGTTCAAGCAACCAGTAACGGCTGAATTCTCGGGCCAAGCAATCAAACACATCCTGTCCAATCCCCAGCCCTCTGCAAGCCCCTTTTCCTTTCTTTTCTTCATTGTGGACAGCCCAGACCCATCACCTGCAATGCAAACCCCCCCCCCCCACGAGAGTCAGCAAAAATCCCCACAGGCAAACCAGTGCAAAACTTCAAACACAGCCCTGATTCATGTCATCCGAAGACCTGTGACTACAAATAAGTCACCCACTTGTCATACACTGCCAGAGTTCTGCAATATTGTTCAACACCTACCCAGAAACAGTTATCCAAACTGGAAGCAAGAGGTGCAGCTGGATAGTATATCATGTCAGCAAACAGAATTAAGTCACGCTGGACCAATAAGATGCCAATCTACCAATGGAGAATATATTCTCAGGCCTGTTCCTACTACTCACCAAGATGCAACCATCATGCAGCCAAACCTTTTTTTTTTTTTTTTTTATTAATTCGTAACTTCCCAGAACAGGTATGATGACTGACTGAAATACCTTACGAGATAAGATGGCTCATGTTCTGACCATGAGTCACCATGCATGCACTGCAACACTCCTTCACAACCTGAGGCCACGAAAACCACTGGCTGTGTTGGTATAAGAAATTCTCACAGCATGGGTATGGTAGACTGCCTTTACTTTTTTACAAAATCCAGGCCAGAGACATTACTCAAAACTTTCTCCACCTACCCTGAAAGCCAGCGGAACTCATGAAAAGTTCAGGGCTGACAACATAACTGTTCTTGCCTTAGCATAAATTAGTGGAAGGGTAGCATGTTCAAAACTCAAATGTTTGTCCTCCTTGACAACTTTGATGTGCAATGATTTACCACTCATCATAAAACCACACAAGGCACTAATCTGGATATAGCTCAAAACTCTGTACCCAGGAGGCATACTCCTCTAACTCCCCTCCCTTTCTGTGAAAAGTAAGAGGGACTGCTCCACTCTACTGGTAGGTAGCACCACACTGGACAAAGCTGTAACTAGTGACGAAAAGGGGGGCCCACAAAGAGTAACACCAGTCAAATATCGTCCGTACAAACTTAAGAGGTATAGACTGCAAGTCTCCCACTCGGACATGCCATGAAAATGTAAATGACTTTTTTTTTTATTATTATGTATACACTAATACTCTATTAACCTATGAATCATTTCTACTAAGGGAACCCGGTGGGAGGACTCATCTCTGTTAATACCGTAACCCTTGACAGTTAGGCACACAATGCGCATGAACACAAAAATAAATCAAACACTGGAGCCAGAATAAATTTAGCGCTTTTGTTCCATTTATTACAGAACTTCTTTAGAATCATACAATATATCACTGACATAATTTCCTTTTATATCAAAAACATCCCATCAACATATCCTGTAATAATTAAACCTTAAAGGCATAGCTGTTGCATAACCAATGAGCTTCAAAAACATAAAATATTTTCACACAGTTCAATTTATACTCTAATACAACCTTAAAATAAAACTTTAAACATAATGCATAATTATTGCATCTTTGTGTCAAAAATTGACATAGTTCAGGTAACTTTTAACTGAAACTTTGTCATTGACACCAGGTATTAAAATTCAGCTCTTAAAATACTGTCATTTCAACTCTGTTCTCTCTAAAAAGTTGTTAAATGAACCTAAAAATGTGTCTATGTTAGCTTTTTCCACTACAAAAAAGTAAATTTACTTAAATTTTCACAGCTTAAGGAATGCTTTGCTAACGCATTATTTGTGTCTTTTTTCTTTATAGCAAGGAAATGTTCTCTAACCCTGCATCTTAACTTTCTTATAGTCTTTCCTATATAGAAATTTTCACAGTTGGAACATACTGCAAGATATACTAAACCTTCACTCTGGCAAACAAACCTACCTCTGGCTGTTAAAGTATATTTTAAATGTTTAAAATAATGACTTTGCACACCACCCATCATATATCTACACTGATTACAATGTGTACAGGCAAAAGTACCCAGCCTAGTAATACCTCTATCATGATTTTCATATTTGTATCCACCTTCCAGAATCTCTTTTAAATTTTTAGTTTTTTTATTAATAAAATTAGGTTGAGTTCCTATAATTTTTCTCAGTTCCTCATTGCCCAAAATAATTTTCCAGTTTTTTTGTACAATCCTTTTAATATTAGGCCCATCAACACTCATGGGCACTGGAAATGCATATCTGAATTCCTCATTCTGTGTTAGATTCTGACTTAAATCTTTTTTCTGAAATTCAGCTTTAAGAATAGGGGGATATTTATCATCCCTATGATTCTCAACATATTTAATTACATCATTAAGCAGTTCAACAGAATAACCCCTACAAAGAAAGAACTGCTTAAGTGCTTCAACTTCTACTTTAAATTACATTACTCAAACCTTTCTCCACCTACCCTGAAAGCCAGCGGAACTCACAAAAAATTCAGGGCTGACAACATAACCGTTCTTGCCTTAGCATAAATTAGTGGAAGGGAAGGATGTTCAAAACTCAAATGTTTGTCCTCCTTGACAACTTTGATGTGCAATGATTTACCACTCGTCATAAAACCACACAAGGCACTAATCTGGATATAGCTCAAAATTCTGTACCCAAGAGGCATATTCCTCTAACTCCCCTCCCTTTCTGTGAAAAGTAAGAGGGACTGCTCCACTCTACTGGCAAGTAGCACCACACTGGACAAAGCTGTAACTATTGAGGAAAAGGGGGGCCCACAAAGAGTGACACCAGTCGAATATTGTCCATACAATCTTAAGAGGTATAAACTGTGAGTCTCCCACTCGGACATGCCATGAAAATGTAAATTATTTTTTTTTTTTATTATGTATACACTAATACTCTATTAACCTATGAATCATTTCTACTAAGGGAATCCGGTGGGAGGACTCATCTCTGTTAATACCGTAACCCTTAACAGTTAGGCACACCATCCTCATGCGCCACCCCGGGCCATCACTCGTATGCAACTAAAGCCGCGAAAAGGAAAAAAAAAAAAAAAAAGAAAAAAAAATTCTTTGAATGGCAAAAACAGCTCTGAACCATAATCGTCCATGCAGTACTACTGAAAGCAAAACCTCCCTATCCTTCCTACTCAAGGGAAGCACATCCAGCAAGACTAACCATGAGTGTAGCGAACAGCATCCTTCACCCAGCGAGACCCCTGACACGCTGAATTCCAAGTACATCCACCAATGCGCCCGCCCCCGGAGTACTGTACTTATCGTGACTCGCAGAACAGCAAACTGTATTTGACTGGAAAATACACAGGACTGGACTCACAAGGGGCATTTCTACCACCCACTACAACTACCGCATCACAATCATCACTAATATGACAAGTTGCCATAAACCACCCTAATGGGCCAAGGCAAAAGCTCACAAAACCTCCAGCGGAGAACAAACTGGCAACCACAGCACTCGACCTCTTGGCCCAAATTCTGAACACCCTCTATTCCTCAAATAACGGGGGAGATTGATGAAACCTCACCTTAGGGACAAATTTAAATCTGTCTGACACTCTAAAACAAAAGGAAAGATTTTGCCCCCATGGGCACATAAACTAATCCTCCCTGACTTGCTACAGAATCCAGCAACCACCCAGTCTCAAGTAACAGGCAATAAAAAGAGATTAAAAAATAAATAAATAAATAAAATTATATCTCCTAGACAAGCTACATGTATCCTACAATCAAAGAACACCAGTAACCCGAAGCCTACCTGTTCCAAAGGAATACCTACAGGTTATCTCGGACATAAACTTGCCTTAGCAAGCAAGTCCACGCGAAAATGTGACTACTTACCCAGCTACACTTGTCTAATCCCCTTAAGCCCCTCCCCACCCTTATCTCATTTCCTCCCAATCATCCCTCCCTCCATTTAACCCTTTCACCTCCCCAACCTACTTAACTCCCATTAATATATCAGCCTAACCCCTTTTGAAGATGTCCAAGGACAACTTGATTTGTTGCCAAACCTCATATATCAGTACAGGCAAAACAATATGGAAGGCATGCAGATAAATATAATGGAAAAGTACAAAATAACAATTTGTTGATGACCCAAAAAAAGTTTTATAGAGAATTGGGAAACAAGGCAGAGAAGTTAAATACCACCAGGAAAGAAGAAATAAACACATTTTTCAGTAATGTCTATGAAGATTCTGTGGAACAAAACAAATATTCTGAATAGGTAGAAGAAGAAAAAGAAAGAATAAGAATTTCAAATGTACAGGATATTAAATGGGATGAAGGAATGGCCATAGAAATTGAAACAAAATTAAGAAAAGCTCCTAAATGGAAAACCCCAGACCTAGATGCTGTATCTAACTTCTGGCTAAAAGCATTAATACCTTCACATGAGTAAGATCTATTTATATGCACACCCCAAACAGACACCAACCTGGTTAACAACAGGAAAAACAATACTCATCCTTAAGAGCAAACCTGCAAACTATCCTAAAAACTACAGACCAATAACTTGCCTTCTGATGATGTATAAACTATATACTGGTATTGATGCCGATACAGTTTACAGTCATCTAGAAGAAAACTCAATCGTGGCAACAGAACAGAAGGGTAACAAAAGATAGTCACATGGAACAAAGAGCCATTTATTGTTAAAGTTATAATGGAGAACTGTAAAAAGGGGAACAACGTAAATATGGCATGGATAGACTACAAGAAAAAATTTGAAAGCATCCCACATAAATGGATAAAAGAGTGCTTACAAATGTATAGGATACATCCTACACTGATTGATTACATTAAAACAGTCATGAAACATTGGCAAAGCAGTCTGCAGCCAAGCCAAGATAAAGGACAAGTAATTATTCCAGGTATAAAAATTCAAAAGGGGATATTCCAGTGTGACTCTGTCACTGCTGCTCTTTTGTCTTGCCCTTAACCCATTGAGCTTGTTTATTTTACAGATTACATCATGGTTACAATTTGGCTCCCAGAAAACAACAAAGTGTAAAGACTTATCTTCTTTTTGTGGTTGATTAAAAACTATATAGTTTGTCAGATGAGGAATTGAAAGCACAACTGCAAGTGGTCAAAACTTTCTCATATGATATAAAAATGTCACTTGGTCTTGATAAATGTACAAATACAATCTTTAAAGCAGAAAAGTTGCAGCATCAAGAAAATTGCAGTCTGGGACAAGAATGTGATATAAAAGAACTCAAGAAAAACGATGTGTATAAATATTTGGGAACTGATGAAGGATCAGCAATAAAACATGAACAAATGCCAACAAAATTTAGTAAGGAATATTCTAGAAGACTAAAATTAAGACTGAAAACAGCTCTGACATCTAGGAACAAAGTCCAAGGTAGAACGCAATTTGTTCCTCCTTTCCAAACTTACAGTTTTGGAGTGATTGACTGGCCCCAAAAAATACAGGATCAGTCCGACAGGAAAACAAGAAAAATGCTTCATGCTTATCTTATATAAATCGGTGCATAACAAGATTATATATTCCCTGTTCTGAATGAGGTACGGGCCTCCTCATAATTGATTATATGTATAGATCTGCAATCATAGGACTGCATACATATCTGCTGACCTCACAAAGTCCAAAAATAGTGAAAGTTTTAAAACACATAGAAAATAAGTCTAAGATGACTTCTCTGCTTTTGTTTCGCAGAAACATATCAGTGTCAAGTGGGAATGTAAATCAAAGCAGAAGTAGAAAAAATCAGGTAGCAACTGAATGCAACAAAAAAAAAGAAAGAATATAAGGTGAAGGATCAGATTAGAAGAAAAGAAATGTGGAAAATGCATAACTATAGTTGCAAGTACAGAAACCTCTTGGAACACCATGTCAATGAGGACTAAATCCATAAAGGACAGGTGAATCTAAACCAAAAGACAAAAGGATTATACTGGTGGGTCCAGGATAGTGAACTATGTACAGATTGGTTTCCAAAGTGCATTGAATATGTGGGAGAAATAGACAAGTGCAGGTTTTGTAAAACCGAATTGGAAATAGTCACACATCTTGTTGCTGTGTGTGACATTAATTACAGAAGGACTGCATACTGAAAGGCATAATAATGTGGTAAGACTGTTGCATTGGTGCTTGTGCAAACATTATAATATTGAAGTAGCTGAGAAGCACTGTAAACATGACTCACAAAGCATTATAGAAATGATTAAAGTTTATATCAAATGGGGATCACCCGTTACTGACAGTTCAAAAAAAACAGATGCAAGAAAACCAAGATATAGTAGTCCATGAAAAGGAGTCAAAAGTAGCATGGATCATTGAAATTGCTATACCCAGTGATTGCATTGTCTTACATACAGAGAGCCACAAAGTCATAAAATACCAGGATTTACAGGCAGAAATAAGGACATTGTGGAAGGAGGATACCCAGACAGTTCCAATAGGAGGAGGAGCAATGGGTCTTATAAGAAAAATTTACAATCGTAATTATTTATGTTACTGATACATGTAACTCTTTATGAATTGCAGAAAGTGTCAGTTCTAGGCACAATGCAGATGCTGCGAAGATCACTCCTGCTAACATCAAAGACTGAAACAATACTAATTTCATGAAATTTGATCATACTTTGACATAAGAATGGGGTCCATTCCCGTTATTGTATTAGAAACCCAAATGACTTGGAGAAATGAAATCAGGGAACTAATACCATATTGCTGGGAAAGAATTCACAAGGATGTTTGGGGCAACTTCTACCACCATTTTCTTAGCTGCAATCCTCAGAAGTTATTTTTAATCATGCTTTTCCTAGGATTAAATTTATAGTGCCATAATCCATAAAAAAAATCTCTATCAATTATAACCTGCATAGCAATCTATATAAAAAAAATGTAAATGTTCGTTTGTTCAAAATCTTAAATCTCCGAAAGTTCTTCACCAATTGCTTTGAAATTTTCACACAATGTTGCATTTGAATACGCGAGTGTTTTTATATACCTACTATTATACAGATGCCACATGTTGCATTCGAATACGCGCGTGTTTTTATATACCTACTATGGATTCTATATATTTGTATACAAATATGCAATTTTATATGTTTTTGTTATAACTTTCTTTCTTCTTTTTCAGTGCAATCGATCTGCTTTAGTTCATACAAATAATGCCTCACAGAAGATCAAACGTAGGTTGTTGTACTCGTGGAGTGAAAGCAGTGCGATGAGTAATTGCAAATCAAACTGAGGAAGAGTGGGTATCAGCGAACGAGCGAAACAGACAAAGAATGGCTCAAATACATGCCGAGGAAGCAGCAGAGTGATGTGCAGTCAGACTTGAGGATGCATGGTTGTGAGCACAGCGATCGCATTCTCCAGCTTCAGATCTGCTTCGTTCTCCTCGATCAACACCAGCGGATGAAATAAATGCTTGCCTGAAATACTCTACTTTGTGGCGACACATAAAGACGGTAAAATTAACTACAGTTATGCATGTCCAGCTGCAAAATGATCGATCAGCTGAGATATTCTCACATCAATTGCTGGAAATTGGGAATGGAAAGGTGCCGGTTGATCTGACCTCAGGACGAATTTCTTTGTCTCATAACTTCTGCAATTTAGTGACGTCAAAAGAAGAATTGGTTAAAAAAGTATTTCCCAGTATTCAAACCAATTATAAGAATCACGATTGGCTGACTGAACGAGCTATTCTTGTGGCCAAGAAGAAAGATGTCTATGAACTTAACAATATTATTCAGTCTAACATTCAAAGCAAGGCAGTCACATACAAGTCCATCGACACTGTTGTGGAAGCAGATGAAGCAGTTAATTATCCAACAGAATTTTTGAATACACTCGATCTGCCAGGGATGCCACCGCACATACTGCAATTGAAAATCAGCGTGACAATTATCATGTTGCGAAATATCAACCAGCCAAAGCTTTGCAATGGCACGCAGCTTGCAGTCAAAAAATTAATGAGCAACATCATAGAAGCAACCATCTTGACAGGACCTTTCAAAGGTGAAGCTGTCCTCATTCCTCGCATTCCTATGATTCCAACGGATATGCCATTGAGTTTGCAATTCCCAATTCGATTGGCATTTGCAATCATCATCAACAAAGCTCAGGGCCATTCTTTAGAATTGTGCAGTTTAGATCTACACATGGATTGCTTCTCACATGGACAATTATATGTTGCGTGTTCTAGAGTCGGCAAACCAGACAATCTCTATATCTGCACAGACAATGGAACAACAAAAAATATTGTATACCCACAAGCATTGTGAAATTAAACATATTAGAAATGTGCGCTTTCTCTTCTTTCTTTCTTTTCCATTTAACCAGAATGAGCCACAGCAACGCATGGCCGGGTACAGCTAGTAGTCAGTATAAACAAAAAGAGAGCAGTACAGATACTAGTGATACATATCAATATCTGCTGTAAACTTTCTTTTCTGAAAATCTCCAAATATTTAGGGTTTCTAATACAATAACAGGAATGGACAATATTCCTGAGTCAAGATACAACTAATTTAATGAAATTAGTTTCACTTCACTCTTTGAGGCTTGCCCTCTCAGTACCTGCTTCTACACTTCAAATAGAGTAATGTGATGGAAACATATTTATAAATTAGCCCTACTGCACCTACTACTATTAGAACTGGGATACTGTCTTTATTCCATACAGCTTTGCTAGCCTATCCTGGTATTTGATGACTTCAAGTCTTTCAATATGCAGGACATTTACTGGATGTAAAGATTTCAATTATTAATTCAGTGTTTGCTAGAAAATGTCATTATCGTGGACACTGGACATCAGCTGTCTCACTCTAGATGACAGTGACTAATACCCCCCTTGTCATATCTGAGCAGAAATGTTGATGATCAGTTCAAAGAGTGCAGTGGAAGTTTGTGCAGAAGAAAACGCTGTTCAGTTCAATGATCCAAAAGAGACAAGATGTCCAAAACAGCAGAAAACCACTCAGTTTGGCAGCAACAGCAGGAAGAGAGTTACCAGCACCATGAAATTAGAGTACAATATACTTTAATCACCATATTTGTCTATCACAGATTTCTTCAGAATAATAAAAATAACTTACACAACTGTGTAAATACAACTGAACACCAATCAAAAATAAAATTCTGTTAACAGATCACTTATTACTTAACAATTTGACAATACAAAAATCTAACATTTAACTCTTAAGATGCCTACTAAAATTCAATACAATTAAAACCACTCACTTTATTTATCTATAAATAATCTTTTAATGTTTAGAAAACATTTGATAATCATATTGTTGAGTCCTGGGTATTTATTAGCCTCCAACCTTGTGTGCCACAGTGTCTCCCTTTGCTCTAAAATTTTTTTTTCATTTTTTTTTAAAATCACCACCTCTAAGGTCTAACATACATTGTTCTAATATTGAAAACTGAAACCTTTTATAACTTTTACAAATAGTTGTATGCTTAAAAAGTGCATTTCTCTCATCCTTCTTTTTAATGCTATATAGGTGCTTTCTAATCCTATCTTTTTAGGATTTGGTAGTCATGCCTACATAAAAGGCACAACAACCTGAGCACACACTCAAATACACCACTCCCTAAGTTCTCACAGTGAACCTACCTGGTACTTGTAGTGTATAAGGAGCGGTATCTACATTAACAAACAGTACCTTTAACATATAATGACATGCATTACAATTACCACATTTAAACATCCCTTTAGTTCTATTTGTTATATTGCCACAGTCAGAATAGTGACAGTTTTTTTTTGTTTTAGAGACAAGATGCCGATTGACATGATTGCTTGAGACCATCAAGGTAAAAAAATATATATATTTTTTTTATAATTAAATAGGAGTGAATTATTGGCTGTGCTCATGGGCTGTCAAGAATTGGGGTATCTAGACGATAGCTCATTGTAACATCAGTAGTGTACAGTGCCACATATCTGATAACACAACAATGATATATATAATAATACATATGTTGATGACAAAGGTTTGGCTTTTTGTATTTAAATTTAAATTATGATTGCCTGATAATTTTCTCTTTCTATAATGGAGAGTCAGGCTACTGCCATGTTTTTTTTTTTACTTCTTTACTGGAAGAGCTGGGTGTGGGGTTGATGGGTGAAAGGACTGGCTACTGCAGAAAGCATCCTCCAGTTGTTTTGCAGAAATGTTTTTTTTTTTCTCTCTGAATTGAAGAGCTGATGGGGTAGGGCACCTGTTTATGGGACCAGCACAGGGCACTGGTTCATCTAGCTGCAGTGGCAGCTGGTGACTTCAAATCAAAGGGGGGCTGCAGGAGACAGCTGAATAGGTGGGGTCAATGGGGAGGGGTGTGGCCAACTAGAAAGGGGAGAAGCTATGCTCAAAACCTCAAAAACTGTAACTTTAATTAAATATGCTGCCCTGGGTACCAAACCGTCATTATGAAAGTCCAATCAAGGCAAAATGAAGTGTAGAAGAAAAAAATATTTCAATGCATTGGCTGCATGACAGATTACTTAACATCTAGATGGAAACAAAAAGGTTGTGAGGCATGAAAAAATAAATTACTTTTTAAATGCATTACTGGAATGCCAGTCAAAATCAAGTATAAGAAAAACAAGCAGCACTCAACTCAAACCACTTCTCCTTGCACTGCAGTTCTAATTATAATTTATATTCAGCTTTATTAAAATACCAAGTAACATGCTGAAAGTAGCAATCTCTGTGATACCCCCACTTGTTAAAATGTTTCTTATCCAAAAGAGACCTGCTGCCTGACAACAACTATGTACTTGTTTCATGAGGAAAGCATGATCAAAGTAAAAAATGAACAGCAAACAAAAAACAAGCTCAAGATAAATTGCTTAAAGGATTACTGCACAGGTTATGGACCACACATGATAGATAGGCATTCAGTTTGGTTTACAGGTAAAGCCTGCAAAGATGACTGTAAGTCTCCAACAAATATAATGAGCTTCTTAAAATAATGTAATCCTGTCCTTTATTACAAATACTGTCATATGCATTTCAATACCCAAGGCTTATACATTATCTAGTTATGTAAGTATTCTCTGCATGGCAACAACAGAAAGGTTTTCAATGTTGGCATTTTTAACAGTATGCTTATTAAAACTTACTTGCATCTTATGATCTCAGACAAGCTTACCTGATGGTCATTAAAACATTGCTACTTAAAAACGGAGCAACAGGCACTTTGAGTAATAATAAGCATAAATCAACAGTATAAAAATATGACAGAAACCAGTATATTCTGCAAAATCAAGGACAGAATAAAAGTAGCACTTGTGTCTACCTCGGATGGGGGGATACTCCGCACATTTACACTGCATAACTGTTCCTTGCCTTGCTAGGACACATCCAGAGTCACTACATGGGGGAGTGGGGTGCAACAAGTATGTCACAATTTGAAATGTCTCTGGCTGACTGTGATGGCCCTAACACATTTGTCGTACCTCTCAACCTCAGAACAAGAAATATGGACAGAGCCATACATAGAAGTGGGACAAAGGCCTAAAAATAAGGACAATTTAAATATCGCTCTTATAAACTTAGAAAGATAATAGAATAGTAGGTCTTGCATTAGTATGAATTTTCTGAAAGGTATGAAATCTGAAACTCAAATGTCTGTCATTATTTTCTAACTTCAGTCTTTAATGATTTGCCACTAATTTGCCAAAAAACACAATTTTATGAAAAATGGACCAAAAATGTGATGCAAAAATTTAAAATAGTCACACAATACAGCTGAGAACCTGTCAAAGAAGGGACACTTTTTTAAATATTAGTACTGCTAACTTGAACAGCTGACAAAAATATAAGAATTTACATGCATTTCTGAATTAAAAGTAATCTATAACTCTGATCATTCATTCCCTCTTATATGGTGCTCCACTTCTTACTAACCTACATTCTTCTCTAAAGACAAAACTGTCTTCCAGTTATAATAAAATCTCCAAGTTTGCTACAGGCTACAAATCCTCTACCCACCACTGCGATGCCTTTCACAAACTTAATTGGCTAGAGCTGTCCAATCATCTTACCCACATGCAATTAACTCATGCTCACAAACTGATCTTCAGTGCCTCCTTCTGCCCCTACTTGGCCTCCTCTTTCAAAATGCATCTACCTGATCAACTACTAAGATCCAATAACTAGAATCTGATCAAATTACATAAACCACCAGCCCACCAGGCAAACATCTACTGTCCTTTTCTCTAGCACGCCTTTGGAACTCCCTGCCACCTCTCATCTGTACCACCCGTAACCACTCTTCCTTCAAAACCTTGCTTCACTCCAGTCATACATGCCACCGGGTATGTTCTTGCTTTCACCCCACATAACTCAGTACTATACCCTGTTTTCTCACCCCCCTCTCTTCCCACTTTTCACAATAAGCTAAAATCCGTCCTTACCCACCTTTCTCTTCACCTCGTTACCTCTTGCTCTACTCCTTCTTACTATTCCCTGTTTGCCTACCTCTACACTAAACTTCTCCTGTCCCACTTACCCTATCCTATCATAACTTTCAGAAGATACCTATGCAAAGCTGCCTTGCCTTACCATTATATTTCCTCTGTATGAACAAACATATTTGTAAATATTTACTGAAAGTTATCTTTGGCTTTTCTTTTTAAATTTGCTAAAACTGTAAATTTTGTCTCTTCATCTGTATTACTGAATTAATTATTTTTTAAGGACTTGTTTACTTTGTATAATCTCTTTATGAGCTGTATCACCTGTTCTAATGTATTACTAATCTACTACATAATTGTTAATGATTTGTTTACACTGTACACTGTCTTTATGGAGCTTTTCTCCCCAGGACTCTATTGAAAATGGGCTCTTCTTGGCCCAATGGACTATCCTGGTAAGCAAACTGAAAATAAATAAATAATATATGAATGCAATGTTTGTAAGATGCAATGAATATAGCAGCATGTGTCTAATCAGGGAAAGTTTAAATCCTTGTAGGTTCATAGGTAGGTAGTCGGCTATCAGCCCAAGGGCCTGTGTAAGCCTAACCAACAAGGTTCCCTGGCATTCACCACCCAAGAAGGTTATTTTCCTGTGCCCCTGTTGAGTAGAGCCGCAGAACTGATATCCAGGGTGAATTTCCTATTTCCCATCCACTCAAGATTTTTCTTGAAGAGTGCTAGTGAGGAACTCTGCTTGATGTAGATAGGTAGCTTGTTCCAGAGTATGGAAAGTATCTGGGGTAGAATCTATCCCTCCAGCATGTTCTGTTTATTGTGGTGACAAGGTTTAGGTCCCTGGAATTTGTAACTCGGAGGGATTGGGATTTCTTTAGGTGTAGCATGTCCAACAGCTCTGGGTTTGACATAGCTTTGTATCTCAAGCAGAGATCACCTTGGAGTAGGCGATATGCTACGGAGTAAAGCTGGAGTTTTTTGAGATACTCTCATTTTTTTTTCTTGGAGAACATATGAAAAATTATCACAGGCTTGATAATAATAATAATAGCAATAATAATAATAATATTACTAATAATTAGACTCTGTGTTAAGAAAAGCAATGTGTTTAACTTTTAATGTCATAATAGTAAGCCTTTAACATGAGCTCTAGAAGGCATGGAGAAAGGCCAGTCTATGCCAACATTTTTTCTTTATAAAAATGACATGGCTGTATCTACCAGTCTGGACCTTTTAATCAGCAGTACACAAATCTCTCCCAGTATCAATGTCAGAATGCATCATTGCATTTTCATGACATTCACCCTTCTCAAACATCATCTTTATCAGAAATGTCCAAATATTTTTTTTCTTCTTGTGGCTTCCCAGCAGTATGTGCTCCTCCCCACCCCTCATTATAATAACTGCATAACTTTCTACAATGACCCCTTTTCAGTGCACAGATAAATACATAAATAAATAAACATTTTCTTAGCTGCCAGACACCTTGTTTCTAATCTGATTGAGCACCTAAGCCCATTCTTAAGACTTTAACTCTCCCTGCTCTACGAAGATTTATGCATTCTCAAGAGTGCATCTCTTCCTGCTCTACAAAGATTCACATGCCAAACCCTAGACTACAAGGAGCAGAACTATTTAAAACATGATACTTATGGCTTGCAAGAAAAATCTTAACAATCCATAAATTGCAGGCTACCTCACCCACCTCAGGGTTATGCCATAATTTGCATGTTAATATCTAATCATCAAACAGTGTCAGAAAAGAATTTTATATAAATAGTTCCATCAACATTTTCCAGAACGTTATGAAAATATGTTTTTAATACATGTAAAAAACTGGTAATAACAGTAATGGTTAGCAATGGTTGCATTCCTTATGAGTTCACCTCTTATTTGTACATTGGAATACTAATTAATATATACAGAATACATGGTGACACATCAAGATATTCATGGAGAAGCCATATGTTTCATAAACATTAATCATTCATAACAGTTTAAGAATCATGAAATATAACTCAAGGTCCATAAACTCTAGCAATTTTTTTTTGTTTGGTCTTTTCCCGGTTAGGGGTTGCCACAGCGGAACTCTGGTCCGCTGATGATTGGCAGTAGATTTTCATGAACGCTGAGGTGCCAGCTCGACGTTCAACCTTCAATGAAGGCATGCCCATTTATGCATGTCTTTCAAATGCCCATAAACTCTAGCAATATGGTTTTAAAAATTATCCAGGCACAGAATTTATGCAGTCTAAACTATCTCCAAGATGAAATGGACTGCTGGCAAGTATCAGGTATGCGATAGTAACTTCTTCAGGTTCAGGTCTGCTACAAAACAGATCAGTTTGTTTTATCAAGTACCCATAATAATGAGTTTTAAATAATTTACATGAGGTATTCCACAACAGAATGTTGGCTCAAGTTTATGTAAATGGGGCTTTTAGCCTGCAAATAATGACAATAATCTGTCAGGAAAGCAGTTTTTTCAGATAGGTAATTCTGTGTGATAGTAAAACATTCATTATAACATTTTTGATATGAAAGACAGTCTCTAAGACAAATATATAGAAATAGAAAGCAGCTTGTGTCAGGTAATAAACTGTATTTAATAGCAACAGCATTTAATTTAACATTTGTACTATCACAGATGGTCTCATGCAGACTGGTTGAAGGAAACACAGATCACCACCATGCTCACATCGTTCTGTTCCTCATAAAATTTGTGGCTTCCTGTAAAATCATTGAGGAGTGAAATCACTGAATAATGACAGACACTTGAGTTTCAGTCTTCCTATCCTGCAGAAAAGGCATCCTAACACACAATTGTTATTCTAGCAATTTGTTAAATTTATAATATAAATATTTAAAATCTGTCCCCAGTTTTTGGCCTTTGTCCTGTCATTATTTTTAGCTTTGTCCAGGATTCTTGCACCAAGAAGTTGAGAGGTAGTACGACACTGGTACAGAAATGACTGTCTGAAGCACAGCATGATATATCCATTATAATAAATAATTATTTAACAAAAAAGAAACTTAACCATAGCTAATACACTAGTCCAGCAGTTAGCACAGCTGCCTCACAGCTGCGCGCACACACACACACACACACACACACACCCTACCTCCAGCAGATCCAATCCTCCATGGCAGCTAAGTCCTCCGTAGCGGCCTGCCGATCACCTGTTCTCCTCCATAGCAGTCTGCCGATAACCTGTCCTCCTCCATAGCAGCCCAAGCAGGCTGCTCTGCTTTCCCCACGAGATGCAAGTTGGCTGGAGCCTCCAGCCTGTGGGCGATGCAGTCCAATGTTCTTCAGGTCTGTGCATTCGTCACCGCACAGACTTCTGGGCAGGCAGGGCGGAGTTCCCTTCCTTTCCTATCCAGACTGCCTAACAGAGCAGTTTAGAGTTCAGGAAAAGCACACATGTGTGCGTGGAGTTCTGGACTGCCTAACACAGCAGTCAGGAATTAAGCACGCATGCGTGGAGTTGGAGTTCCGAGACTCGTAATTTATTTTTTATTTTATTCTATTCTATTAACGTGGGGGGGCAATTTATTTTTATTTTTCTTTTACAGGTGGGGGGGCTGCAGTCCTATAGCACAAGCCACCACTGTCTAGCTATGCTTCTGAAACAGCCCATTTAAATTAAAATTTCATCTGATCAAGAATCATCTGACATATTAATTAAGGAAGGAAGACAAAAAAATGGTTGCCGTTGTGCAATATCTTCAATCTTGACAGTCAAAAGGGAGGAACAATAAGCGTGTGTTTGTTTGTGTGTGTGTGTGTGTGTGTGTGTGTGTGTGTTTGTATGACAATTAATAAAGTGTAAATCAACAAAGGAGAAAGAAATGACACTAAGCTGGAATGTAACAAAGAAGAAAATTAGACACATCACTATCAATACATGCTTTTGTTTGGTTTGTGAAAATCATTATCACTGCAGGAATTAATTATAGTTATTCACTTTGGTACCCCATCTGGGGAAGCATTTTACATACAGGGTTGGAAGGGTGGTCTAATGGTTAAGGTGTTTGCCTTACAAACACAAGGTGCAAGGTTTGAGTCTCACAAGGGATAATTGGCTAGGCTTAAAATGGCTCGCAAGGGCAGTTAGCTTAGTACTAATCTATGAACCTATGAACCTATGAGAAGCCATAGATGATACTAGTTATTACTGACTGCTGATGCATCTTTATTATCTTTACAGGTGTGGCATAATATAGCAATAACCCACGCCTGGGTGTGAGTAATGCAGGATTTACCCAAGGTTGGTGTGGTTTGGTGATGAGGGCGAAGCCCGAGTGGCCAAACAAAGCCAACCGTGGGTAAATCCAGCATTACCCACACCCAGAAGTAGGTTATTATTATAATGACATTATTTAAGAAAAAATAATTACTTTTCTTAAATAATGGCATTGTATAATGCCTCCTTGCTGCCCTTTCGCAGCTGTCTGGTATTCTGCGGCAGTTCTGATGTACTGCGCATGCGTATGCCTATGCAGTACATCAGAGCTATGGGCAAAAGCAACGGAGAAAGTAAGATCTCCGTTGCTTTTTACAAACTGTTTTGCTATGTTAAATGGATTTAACATAGCGAGACAGCTTTAAAAAAGCAATGGAGAAACTCTGTTGCTTATTTTAAAGCTGTCTCGCTATGTTAAACTCATTTAACATAGCGAGACTGTTTTGAAAAAAGCAACAGAGAAAGCAAGATCTCCGTTGCTTTATACAAACTGTTTCACTATGTTAAATGGGTTTAACATAGCGAGACAGCTTTAAAAAAAGCAACGGAGAATCTCCGTTGCTTATTTTAAAGCTGTCTCGCTATGTTAAACCCATTTAACATAGCAAGACAGTTTTGAAAAAAGCAACAGAGAAAGCAATATCTCCGTTGCTTTTTACAAACTGTCTTGCTAGGTTTAACATAGCGAGACAGCTTTAAAAAAAAGCAACGGAGAATCTCCGTTGCTTTTTTAAAGCTGTCTTGGTATTTTAAACTCGTTTAACATAGTGAGATACTGTTGCTGTAAGAGTTATAGTAATGGAAAAATTCTGGGCGACCAGACCTTTTTCCATTACTATAATTCGGATTTACAACGTGCATGATGACCAATCAGTGTGCACGTTTTTGAATATTAATGGGGGGTTGTTGTATAATGGGAAAGAATAACTGCAGAGACCAAGGAGCTTTTTGAAAATCTGTAAGTAGAAGGCCTTACATCCCATCGGATTCCAAACAGGGGTAGACATAAGCAAAAGTAAACACAACCCAAGCAATGAAAGCTCCAAACAAGAAAATCATGAGGAAATCACAGAAATATTCAGATAGTGTGACTAACTTGGACAGCACAGAAAACACTGTTATCGTGACACCCACAGAGGAAGACACAGGTAATGGAGCATTAAGGGATGAGAAGGACAGAAGTGGGGAAAGCTTATTAAATCAGTCACAGGAAGAGTATTGACAATAATTTTTAGAATCATTGCCTTATGAAAGCAGGGGCATGTTATTTTATTTGATATTAGAGACAAGATCTAGCCAGATGTTGCCACCTTGTAGAATGGGATCAGAAATACTGTCACCTTTATCTAAGATACTAGAAAAATGTATACACTCTCAAGTCATGCACTTCCTGAACTTAAACAATCTCCTCTCACCCAAACAACATGGCTTCCGCCCACACCACAGCACTACCACCGCCCTTCTTTCCTTCACAGACCTAGTTAACCAACATAGGAATAACAACAGATTTGTATCAACCATATTCCTCGACCTCTCCAAAGCATTTGACATGGTCTCTCACTCCATACTTATAGATACCCTCACCTCCCTAGCCTTCACCCCAAACACTATTGCTTGATTTAAAAGTTACCTATCAGAATGACAACAAGCTGTCCAGTGGCAAGGAGCTTTATCACCTCTGCTCCCAACCACCATTGGTGTACCCCCAAGGCTCCATACTAGGACCTCTTCTCTTCTCGATTTTTACCAAAAACCTACACACATCTACCCTGCATGCCTCACTAATCCAATACGCAGATGATTCCACGCTTATATGTTCAGCACCATCCCTGACCTCCCTACAGCATCTCACCCAAGAGTCCTTCACCTCAGTAGAAAGATGGATCACTAACATTCAACTTATCTTAAATCCTAACAAGAAGAAAAATACTGGGACATGGCTCCAAAATCCAAGCGAAATATAAGACTCCAAGATCCAAACGAAGTATAAATTGATAAAAATAGGCCTTTATTCAGAAACACAAGCGCTTTCACATAGCTTCTTCAGGTGTATACAACATACACCTGAATAAGCTATGTGAAAGTGCTTGTGTTTCTGAATAAAGGCCTATTTTTTATCAATTTATACTTCGTTTGGATCTTGGAGTCTTATATTTCGCTTGGATTTTGGAGCCATGTCCCAGTATTTTTCTTCTTTTTAAGCTATCTTCATTAAATCCTAACAAAACCAAACTACTACTTTTTACCCCAAACAAATCAAAAACAACTCCAGTCTCCTTCTCTATCTCCTCTGATAATGGTACTATCATCTCTCCCTCTCTCCACACCAAGCTCCTTGGCATCGAAATAGACAACAACCTCCACTTTAACATCCATATCTCACAAACTATAAATAAAGTGCACAAAAAAATGGGTTCCTTATACAGGCAAAATAACTGTCTAACTAATCATGCTAAAGTCACCCTAGCTCAAACCCATCTCCTATCTACACTAATGTATGCAGCCCCAATTCTTACTCACATTAGGAAATATGACCTAGACAAACTTGAGTCCTGTTATAACAGAATTGCCAATTTTGCTAAAAACTCCCCATTTAGAAACCATCACTGCACACCTCTCAGACAACTTCAATGGCTCGAACTGCCACAGTTGCTACTATATCACAAACTTGTTATATCATACAACATCCTAAAACAACCTGACAAAATTCCCGCTCTAAGGCATCTACTGACCAGCCACACTCGAAATCGTCCACTCCGCTCAGCCAAC
Organism: Protopterus annectens; assembly: GCF_019279795.1. Lineage (NCBI taxonomy): Eukaryota > Metazoa > Chordata > Ceratodontiformes > Protopteridae > Protopterus > Protopterus annectens. The sequence continues at coordinate 1,507,812,679 of NC_056733.1, forward strand.
AAATCACTCCTCACTATTACCTCAGCAAATAATACAGCCGGCAAATCTCTCTTTTCACACACTATAGCTAAAACTTGGAATAATCTCCCCCCATCTGTGACTTCTGCAGCTAACACCACTCTATTCAAAAACTCCCTTAAGGCCCATCTTACAAGTTATTGGCTATGTCCATGTATTACATAGTCCACAATATGTTTTCCTCTGCAACCATCTCCTATCTCTCTTTTCATGCCCCAATAAAAATGTTTCCTCAATTATTATCCATGGAAAACATGTACCTGTTAAAATCTGACTGTTGCTCTTTGCAAACCAAATGTACATATGTAAATAATTTTGATTGCAATTGTCTACTGTTTTAATCTCTTTTTGACTCCTTTCTAAAAATTTCTAGTTTAATAGAAACTAGTTCTTAGCCATTGTATTATATTTTTATTTCTGTACTGTCTTGTTCTAATGTAACCGGAGCTTTTCTTCCCGGGCCTCCGCGTAAACGGACCTCGTCCAGTCGGACCTTCCCGGTAAACAAAATTAAAATAAATAATAAATAAATAAATACCTCTCCAAACTGCTTCCACAATTGGGTGAAGGTAATTCAGGAAAAGGAAGTGCAGGACAAGCTCTAGGAGAGACAACAACAAGGCAGAAGACATTAGTTCCCAGTCTTGATGTCTCACATGTCTGAATTAGATAACCTTCCTTTTTTCAATGAGTTCAAATAGTATTGTTTCAGAAAATCACACAATTGCCTATTTACCCAAAGCTGTTAAAGAGAAAAACTTTCAAGGGAGAATACAATGACATATTCAAATTAACAAATATAGATGGCATACAGAGATTACTGGAGACAGAGAAATTCAGTTCAAAGGTTCAGTGGCATCGCTGGCCACTTTAGGCAAAAAGCAATAAGAGGACACCCTAGACATGAAAGAATTGGTTGGCAGGCTTCTTACTATACTCGGGCATTATAACAAAAGTCCCCCAAATGGTTTTACCTCTTATTTCTTACTTCTTGACAATCAGGGAAGCTCATAATGTACCAGGGTTGAAGAGAACACGCTTGGTTTGCATATGACCAAATGTTCAGGAAATGAAAAACTATCAATAAAGACATGAGATGGGACTAAAGACATTCAGATACATGGTTGAGTGCAAAGCTAGAGATCCAGTGAGAGTTATTCAGCCACTAATCAAAGTTCACACCATATTAAATCCTGCTGGGCATTCAATAGGCAGCAGAGTTTTCTGGCCTGCCAGCCACTTTGCACATTTATGTTCATGTTGTGATAAAACTCATCCAGCTTTCAATTGCTGGCAAAAGTTAAGCCAGGCCAAGCCACCTACAAGAGCAACCAGTACTAATGAAATGTCCCCAAAAAAGCAAAGGATCATTTCATGGTTTCATAGGCTCCTCTTATCAATGAGGTATAAAGCATTAAGGCTTCTTATCCCTCCACTGAAGTGGACATACTGTCTCAAGAACTGAAAGCTTATGCAAATCACAGTGCAGTACACATCATAATACATGGGTTTACCATTGGGCTGCCTTAGAAATCCTGCCCCTTTCCATAATAAAATACAAAAATAAAATTTGAGATCCATTCTAGGAGGGATGACACCATAACAATTGTAACAAAAGGAGATACTGCCAGTACAGCTATCTGGAATTTTGTAAATAAGTATATGCCATTTATGAATATCAACATGATTTATATAAGATGTTTGTGTTACAACTGCATTGGAACTGTGTGTCATATGTATATCAAACAGGTTAGAACAGACATGTGTTGAAAAGGTAAGTGTTTATGTTTGAAACACATCCACAGTGTGCCATGCTGATAGCAAACAGAAATGTACATGCACTATTGT